>NW_027555736.1:91428820-91648820 GCF_003287225.1 Phascolarctos cinereus | reverse complement strand
TTCCTATCAACAGTTTGACTGTATTTGGTTCCTATAGACTGTCAATTGCTTCCTTTTGTCCTTGACTCTATTAAACTATTCTATATATATATATATATATATATATATATATATATATATATACATATATATATACATATACATATATATATGTATATATATATATACATATATATGTATATATATATATATATGTATATATATATATATACACATACACATACACACATACATATATATTATATATGTATATATGTGTGTATATGTGTGTGTATATATATATACACATATATACATTTATATTATATATGAACTGTCACATACTTTTGTACCTGTGATTTCATTAGTATAGGGAAATCCCCATATAGAAATTTCTCTATGGATGAAAATCAGTGACTCTTCTATCATTTATATTTTATGGAATTTCTTGCGGCACCAAGATGTCAAATGATCTGTCCATGGCCACATAGTCAGCAGGTGATAAAGGCAAGATTTGATTCAATGTCTTCTAGACTCTCCAGCTAGTCCTCTATATACCATACCACACTGTCTCATCATTATTCTAGATTTTTATCACTGAACTGTAAGATCCATGAGGGCAGGAACTATATGTTTTCAAAACTTTGGATCTCATCTATTGGACCAAGCACAGCGTTCTAATATAGCAGATGTTTTAATAAATGGTTGCTGTAAAAACTATCAAATTGCAAAACAGATGAAGAGATGGAAGGGGTAAGGAGTCGTGTTTTCAAATAAGTACCTTGTTTTCATTCTGTAGTCTAGCTCTTGTATAATGGTTAGCTTCTAATTTGCCATTTAAAATGCAATGCATCTGGGCATAGTGGCATCCACCTGTAATACCTGCTAGCAGAGAGGCTGAAGCTGGTGGATCACTTGAGCACAAGAGTTCTGAGCTATAATGGGCTAAGTTGATTGGATATCCTCACTAACTCTGGCATCAAAATGGACAGTCTTCAGGAGGGTGGGGTAGGATTAGGCTGCCTAAGGAGGGCTAAGTGGGCTCAGGCCAGAAATGGAACAGGGCTCCTTCACCAAGAAGCAGTGATAGGGGACTATGAGAGGCCTAGGCAAGATAGAACTGGTCTCAAAAAATAAACGAACAGTGCAACATACTTGAAGATATCTTTCTTCCTTCCTGCATTAAATAGCCACATAGTACATGCAACTTGATTTGTTTGTTTGTTTTCAAGTAACTCATTCAAGCATTACAGCTATGAAATTGCAACGGGGCTTTTTCCCCCCTTCTCATCTTTGGTTCAAGTTAGTGAACTTTTACTTCTAAAAGAGGATCTTTGGGTCCAAATCTTTACAGAGCTTTACTTATTCATCTCTTCTTTGATGGCTATTTCCATAACTATAGTCAATATATTCCAATGGAAATTATGAGTTTTCATACATTCATTCATTCATTCAACAATCACTTATTAATTCAATCCAACCCAATAAGGATTTATAAAGTGCCTACTTTATGCAAAGCACTTATATACTAGGTTCTGGGGATACAAAGGCGAAATCAATATAATTCTTGCACTCAAGAAGGTCAGAGTAACTGGGGGGAAGCACATATATACATTGATAAGTAAGTATAAAACACAGCTTGGTCATGATTAGTGCGAATAATATATCCTCTGAAGCGGTTGCATGTATTTGAATGCACATTATTTGAAGTTATTATTATATACAATATGGTAATTGTTTCCAGGCCAGTGGAAATATGCAGTGTGAATCTGAATAATGAGACTATTTCAGGGGATTCATTATTGGCATTAATTGATACCTAGCTGTGCATATAAAATAAATACAAATTATTTTGGGAGTAGTGATCCCTAACATGATAATATAAGGAGGAGGGAATAAGATTTGGCAATTGAGGGGATCTCAATAAGGGGCTTTTGGTAGAAGACACATTATTATGTATGAAACTATTCTTCATAAACACTAAATGCCTATTAAATGCAAGACACTTAGGTTCTAGGTGCTGTACAAAGCACTGAAGGAGATAGACTAGATAAGCAGGATCAATCTATGCTCAACCATTCTTGGTCTAAAGGCTACTTCAGCTCTGAAAACAATTCCATGATTCTATTCTACAATTTTATTATTGTAGATTTCTCCTCCATACTTTTAATCTTTTTTTTAGCTTCTCTTTTAAAAGTGAAGTGGATATGCCACCTCAGTGACTTATCACTGGGATCATCAGTCCTGCTCTCTTACCCAGCCTAGGAAAGGCCTAATCTGTGTGCAGGAACACACTAGATTTTACAAACCCACATCAGTCATTAATCCACTTAATTTGGTATTACCAATTCAGCTGATATTCTGATAGCAGTAGCTCCCAGCAATTTGAATTGTCAAGATCACTAGCTTTGATCGGTAAGCATAACCTCCATTATCCCAGAAAAAAAGCTGAAGTCTTTTTCCAGACATCAGCTGTTCAACATGGGCTTGAGAAGGTCTGGCATCTTTTGGCAGATTCCATGGGTGATGTTCACTAGAGACCCATTTTTAACAGATGATCACACAAAAACTCTGAAGACTATAGCTGTACTCCATGTTCACCACTTGCTTCCTACCCGTCCAGACCACATGCATTTTTTAAAGAAATCACTTCTGTTTATTTTCATCCAGGTTGTGAGAGGGGACCTCATTAAACATTCCTTAGTGCAATGATATTATGAGATAACTGTAGTTGGGAGCAAATTTGTAGAAATTTGTAGAAAAGGAACTGGATAAAGGCAACCAATTCAACTTAGAAACTGAATACACATATAATAAGTGATTACTACATGCCAGGGACTCGCTGGGTGCTTGGCACACAAAACCCAAAATGAAATAATCCCTGCCCTCCAGGGGTTTACCTTCTACTAGAATAGTACCGGGAAAGATTTGGCAATGATGACAGGTGGGTCCAAGAAAATGCCTTTGCCACCACCATCTCAGTTTCTCTAAGCATCTGTTTCAGCCTGGGTCCAGTGGAATTTTATCTCTACCCTGCTGCATCCTTGAACCACAGGAAGAGTTCTACAACTACTCAGGGGCTCAGGTCTGTTTTGAGGGCAACTCAAAGACACAAGATTCAGTGCATCCCCAACTGAACCCTCTCAAAGACTCAGATGCCTGCTGGTTATCAATTCACCTTGGGTTCAGAGAGCATAACAGAATCAAACCAGATGTTTGACTCTTCTATGGGAGTGTGTCCATTTATAAGGCATTACAATCAGTTTGACTTTATGGTTTGGGGCTCTGTTTTCTCTTAGAGCAAGAGTGACAAAAATGATGTCTCTATATGAAAAGATTTCTTTATTAAATATGGTTAAAAGGAAATACATTTCAGTGCAAGTCAGAGAATAACTAAGTCAATGCTTAAAACAATTTCACAGCAAAGGTATTTGGATAGGCAGCATGGAATAATAGAAAGGGCACTAGCACTGAAGTCAGAGAACCTAGTGTTCAAATCTAGAATTTCAAATCTCAGTTTCAAAATCCGTAAAATGAGAGGGTTGAATTAATTTCTAAATTCTCTTCCAGATTAAAATCCTATTGTCTACTCAGATTCAAGGGAATGCCTAAGAGAATCGCTTATCGAACAAATCTGGATCTTTGTACGTGTGTGGCAAGTCATCAAGTCAATCAGCTTTATTAAGTTCCTACCAAGAGTCAGGCACTGGGCCAAATACTGACATATAAAGAAAAGCAAGAACAGTTCTTGTTCTCAAGGAACTCACAGTTTAATATGGGAAACAACAGGTAAGCAACTAGATACAAACAAGATAAACTGGGGATGATCTCTGAGAGAAGGCACTAGTGTTAAGGAGGAGAGGGAAGGGTTTATTGCAGAAGGTGAGATTTTAGCAAAGACTGGAATCAATCCTGGGAATCTGGGAGGTAGAGAAAAGGTTGGCGATTATTCCAGGCATGGGAGATGGTTAGTGAAAATGCATTGAGTCAAGATATGGCACGCTGAATGTGAAGAACAGCAAAGAGGCCAATGTCACTGGGCTGTACGGTATATGGAAGGGAGTAAAGGCTCGAAGAAGACCGGAAAAGTTGGAAGGGACCAGGTCATTAAAGTTTTTAAAAACCAAATAGAGGATTTTCTATTTGATCCTGGAGGTAATAGGGAGCTACTAGAGCTTATTGAATGGGGATAGGGCCATGACATGAGCAGATCTGTGGTTTAGGAAGATCATTTTGTAGTTGAGTGTAGGATAGACTGGAGTGGGAAGAGATGGGGGTGGGAAGACCAATTAGAAGGCTATTTTAATAGTCCAGGCAGGAGGTGATGAGGGTCTGCACCAGCCCTAAGATAACATGCTTATTTTCCTCTGTTACCATGATATAGTTTCTATGTATGACATTGCCTGTGAGTGGGCATCTATTCTGTTGTCCTGTCTAGTGCAGCTGTTTGACATAGATGGATTTTCTGTTGTATTTTCTGACATGCTACTGATTCCCATACATTATCTCTCCCTGTCTTTCTTGCTTGAGTGAGCAAATTTATCTTTTCCCTTCTATGAACTGAGCAGGGTGCTACCTCTTGATAAAGAGTAGTGCATGAGCAAGAAGAAGGTTGAAAAAAAAGAAAGAAGGCTAAACTGGTCCTCCATCTAATCACTATTTATTTTAATGAAATGGCAAGATGTCTTGGGGAATTTTATCATCACTTGAAAATTTACAACCTAATGGAATAGATGTGACAGTATAACTTGTGGAAAAGCCCCTTGCTCAGGGGGAAATTCAGCAGCTGTGGGAGTTGTCTGAAGTTGAAGCTGACTGGAGTTGATAGTCAGTGGTCACATGTGAGATAGTGAATGAAAGGAAGAATGTGACTTATTCTACTGGTATAAAGTGTGACAAGGTGGCATCATTTCCCAAAAGTTCAGACACAGCCTCCTTTGTGATGGCACCATTCAAAAGGGATGCTCCAAACACTGAGCAGTGTATGACCTAGAGGCCAATTTTTAGATGCTAAGACAGAGACAGACAGAGCTAACCTTCTGCCTAGCTGAGAAAACTAATCAGGTTTCACATCATGAGTTCCAGTGTTCAAGAGGTGAGGGTGTTTGGGAGAATGTCATTTTGTAAAACATTGTAAAATATAACCAGGAGCAAAATTTTCACTTATTCTGAGCTAAAAATGTTATTCTGAAAAGTGATGCTTACATCCTACCTTACAAGCAAATGGTGAATTGCCACCTTGTCCCCAGGTGAAAATTTTACCCAGGCTGCCATATTTTAATCTGAAGACAGCATTTATTTTGGAGGAGATGCTGGCACGTGAGAAGCAGCTGGCTTAGAAGGGGATCAGACATAGGTTTAGTACAGTAAAAGTGAGCCCTTGGTTTTTGTGATTCTGCCTGGGAATGTGAAGAAGGTGAGCAGAACCCCCAGGTCCCATTCAAGCATCTCTACCCCACAGTCAATGGTTGATCAATGTGTTGGGAACATACCTGTGTGGACCACACCTACCAGACTACTTGGGCATAATGCTGTTTCCCATCTGTTCTTTCTTTGTTTTCAGTGAGCATTGGATATATTCAAGATTCTCTAAGCCTAATAACACCTGCAATACATTCAAAGTTCAAGGAAGGGATACACCAATGATCAGAAAATAAGTTGAACACATGTGTCTCTCAACGGAGCTAGGGACCCCAAATTCTTTAAAAAAAAATGATATTAAGAAAGCCACTATTGAATCATTTTATATCTCATTTCAGTCTCTCCCATTAGAATGTAAGCTCACTGCAAGGAATGATTATTTCATTCCTTTTTCCATAGATCCCCATCACCAAGCACAGTGTCCAACACATAGTAGGTACTTAGTAAATATTTGTTGACTGATGGATTGATCCTAGAAAATGAGGGGGAAGAAATAGGCAACTTGTAAGACTTTCCTCTACTTCATTGTTTTATAAGTTGGTGTTTCTTATGACTCTAGTTTACCCAAAAAAATCATTTTATTCTTTCCATGGCACCCGCTCTGCTCCTACCCTCCAGATCTCTTGAAGCAGCAGCATCCAGCAGATGGGGATTGAAAAAGATAAATCCTTCCCTGGGGGCGGCATCCAGGCAGAACAGGAAAGGCTGAGTCTCCCTCAGGAGACCTAGGCCCAGATTGAACGTGAGTAATTTCCTGACTAACCTGTGATTTTTATCTGGCTCTGGCTTCTGGAACATTACTGACTTTCAGGTTCTGCTCTTTCAGTTTGGCACATCACACATGTGCTTCCACTTTCAAGACTGGGCAAAATGCAGTATCTGTGGGGCCCTGCATAGCCCTGATCTATCTAATACTTTCTCAGCTGTGCAGGGGCTATGGCAACTGCTTCCGAAATATGCCTTGGGAATTCTAACAACAACAATAACGATAGCTAACATTCATTAACCTCCTACTATGTGCTAGACAGTGTGCTGAGTGCTTGACAAATATCTCATTTGATCCTCACAACAATCCTGGGAGGCATGTGCTATTATTATCCCTATTTTATAGATGAGGAAACTGAGGCAGATAGAAGTTAAATGACTTGTCCAGTGTCACAAAGTTAGTCTAAAGGCAGATTTGAACTCATATCTTTCTGTCTTCTGGGGCAGCTAACATTGCACAGTAGGCAGAACGGTGGGTCTGAAGTCAGGAAGATTCATCTTCATGATTTCAAATCCATCATCAGGCACTTACTAGCTGTGTAATCCTGAACAAGTCACTTAACCCTGTTTGCCTCAGTTACCTCATCTGTCAAATGAACTGGAGAAGGAAATGGCAAAGCACTCTAGTATATGTGCCAAGAAAACCCCAAAAGGACTTATGAAGAGTCAGACATGACTGAAATGACTGTCTCCAGGCCTGGTACTTTATCTACTGAGCCAGCTACCTTCCATCTATTCAGCAAACATATATTTGGTGGGTACTCGGCACAAGAAGACAATGCAAGGTACTAAGGTGACAAAGACCTCCCTCACCCAACCCCTGAAGCCAATGCCTACCGTCAAGGAGCTTACGTTCAAGTGGAGGATAAAGCATATACTCAGATAAACAAATACAAAGCAAGCTTGAAGTTGTAAAAGGTCATTTCAAGGAGGAGAAAGCACTAAGTAGGGGGATGAGGGGACAGCTAGACGGCACAGTGGATAGAACACTGCCCCTGGAGTCAGGAAGACCCAAGTTCAAATCCAGCCTTAGACACTTACTAGCTGTGTGACCTTGGAGAAGTCACAACCCTGATTGTCTCAAACCCCCACCCTAAAGGAAGAGGGATCAGGAAAGCTCTTAGGTGGGAAGAAGACTAGCCTGAGTTGTGTTTTGAAAGAAGCTACAGATTCATTGATGTGGAGGTAAGGAAGGAGCACCTGCCAGGCATGGGGGCCACTTGTACAAAGGACAGAGGGTAGGAGGAAGAATGTCATGTCCAGAAATACCTGGCAGGACAGTTTGACTGGAACAGTGAGTGTGTGAAGGGGAATAATAGCAAATAAAACCAGAAAGCTTAGTAAGAGCCAGATTTTTGAGGCTGAAAATGTTATCTGGGGGTTTTGCCTCCTATCTTGGGGCAATAGGGAGGCAATGAAAAAAATTTTGAATAGAGGATTGGCATGATTAGAGCAATGTAGTGTAGAGCAAAGAGCAGTGGATTTGGAACCCTAGGACTTGAGTTCAAATCCATCCCCTGCCATTTCCTAGTATGTGACTTGGGGCAAGTCACCCTTTCTAGGCTTTAGTTTCCTTATCTGTAAAAATGAGGGAGTTGGAATGAATGATCTCCAAGTCCTTTCCAGTTCCCAAATTATGACCCTATGATCTGTGTGTCTATATCTTAAATAATCAATATACATTTATCAGCATACAATCACCATACTTGTCCCTGGGCACTGTATGGGAGGCTGTTGGGAACACAAATACATGAAAAAAATGGGTATCCACCCTCAACAAGCTTATAATCTCGTTCAGGACATAAGAGATACATGCTCAAAGAGTTAACAATAATACAGCTTGTAAAAAGCTCTGAGTAGATGGTATAGAATCTACAGTAAGAAGAAAGGGTAGTCATTGAGGAAGGGAGTAGATAGGAATGCTTCATGGAGGAAATGGGCTTGGAATGGGAAATGGGTTTTGAAGGATGAGTAGGATTTGTACTGGTGAAAAGGAGACAAGAGAACAATTTCAGGAGAGATAGAAACAAGTACCTTCCTCCTTTCTTTTCTTTTCTGGCAGCTCCTGGAGACTTGAGGGAGCTAATAAACAATATGAAAAGATTCAAATTTCTGAAACATCATTGATCGAGTCTCTCTTTAAACTCCCAAAGTCCATCTCATAGTACAGTTCAACAAATATTTATCAAGTGCCTACTACATACGATGCCATATGTGAGGAGAAGGAAGAAATGAGTGGGCAGAGTTGCAATTTTCCTTGAGTGATTGAGGAAGGTACACTCAGAAGGTACGTGGTGTAATGGGCAGATCACTGGACTGGGAGGCAGGACATATGGACCCTCGTCTCTGTTCTTCCACAAACTACCTTTGTACTGCTATTGCCAAGAAGAGAGAGTTGCTCTGGCAAATATGAGCCTGTGGTGAACCTGACCTACATATAATGAAAGGTCCTTACCGAGTGGATGCATATAACGAGGATTGTGGGGAAAATCTGTCTGTAAGCCACAGAAAATGTCTACTGAAATGTAAAGATAGCTTTGTAAGCAAGTACTCAGTGTGCTAAAAGACATTATAATAGGACTAATGGAAATTAGGCAAAAATCCTGAAGAAATTAATTATGCTTTCCCTCTCCCACAAAAATGGAAAAAGAGAATCTTGTGTTCCTGTTTGAAGTCAGAAAAATCTTATGTTCTTTTTACTCCAAGACCTGATCTGTGATTTCATCAGTATAAGAAAGGCTCAGTGAGGAAGTCCCCTCTATCAATGCAAATCAGCAATGTCTCTGGAACTTGTAGTTTTAGAGAATTGCCCGGAGGCCATTGAGAAGTTAAGTGACTTATCTAGGGTGGTATAAACAGTATGTGTCTGAAGCAAGACTTGAATCTAGATCTACCTAATTCACAGGCCATAACTACTATGTCATACTGCCTCTCCTCAACCCAGGCAAACATAGAAGATAAATCAGATAACATAAAGTAGTAAGGATAACTTGGAGGGAGAAAACTACCAAATTTGCTGTTCCTAGAGTATGGCTTGTATTTTTCCATTTCTGTGCCTTTGCTCAGATAATCTGTCTATGACATCCTTGACCTACTCTTTTTGTTGTCATCTACTGACCTATCTTTCTCAGTGGTTCACAGATTCCCTCTCTACCCCATCCCCTGCCACTATCCTTGAGATATCACTATAATTGCCAACTCCTTTAACTACATGACCACACAATTCCTCAGTTTCTCTACTTCTGTCATAAACCAGCATAGCTCAACCCTTAGACTTCTCCATTTGGGGAATTATACCACTTTCTAGAACTAGAACTTTGAAATTCCATTCTCCAACCAAGACTTCCTTGTCTTCACATTTTTTCCATTCTCTCTCTCAAACTTAACCTGATTTTTGCCTTTACTGTAACTTCTAGTTCATTATTCCATTTCTATCCTCTCAGATCATCTCTCCCACTCTAGATCCACTTTTCTCCATACCTGGTGAATTTATTGTTACTTTAGAATTCTTTTTCCCTCTTCCTTTCTGTAATTCCTGAGCAATGAATCTGCATCTCTGAGTGGATAATCTCCATTATCTCATTTCTCCTCCCCTGCTCAAATTCTACTCAATTTCATTCATCAATTTCTACTCAGTTTCATTGAGTAGGTTTCACTTACTATCTTTGTAAAGATCACTCCCAAAACATGGATAGCTAGGTGGTACAGTGGATAAAGCTCCAACCTTAGAATCAGGAGGACCTGAGTTCAAATGTGACCTCAGACACATGATACTTACTAGCTATGTGACCTTGGGCAAGTCACTTAACTCCAATTGCCTCACCAAAATGCAAAAAAAAAAGTCATTTCAAAATCTATAATTCCAGTCCTGACCTCCCTTTTGAATTCCAGACCAAACTTTTCAACTGCTAGCAAGATAATTCTACTTGGATACCACAAAAGTACTTCAAAGTCCACCTGTCCAAATTGAGTTTATTACTTTTCCCTCTAAATATTTTCTTCTTTTTGACATCGTGATTTTTGGCTATGGTATTAACACATTCTGGAGCTCTCTTTGACATTTTCCTCCCTATCGCTATTTATAGACAATTAATTGCCAAATATTGAGATACCTCTCCAATTTATTTCCTTCTTTCTAATCCCACTGCTACCACATAATAAAGAACTTCATTATCAGATGTCTGAGCTATAGCAATAGCCTTTTAATAGAACTATTTCCACAATGTTCCCCTTCCAGTCCATCCTTTCATCACAAAAATTTCAGAGTTGGAAATAAACTCAACAATCATCTTAGAGGTCAGGAATATTCTGACAATGCTTGAAAAGGTCTTCTCTTTATAACGTATGGTCATTCAGCTTTTGCTTGACTACCTATGGTGAGGAGATTACCTACTACTTCCCCTATCATCCCATGCTACTCTGAATAGTTCTAAATTATTATGAAGTTTTTCCTTATAACAAGAAATTTTCCACATAGTAACTGCCACTCTTTGCTCCTAATTTTGCCCTCTTGAGCCAAGTAGAATATGCCCAATCCTTCTTCTATCTTCAAATACCTGAAGGCTTCATACCTCCCCTAAACTTTCTATTTTTCAAGTGACTGTTGTTATTGAATTATTTCAGTCATGTCCAACTCCTTGTGATCCCATTTTTGGGTTTTCTTGGCAAAGATATTAGAGTGGTTTGCCATTTCCTTCTCCAGCTAATTTTATAGATGATGAAACTGAGGCAAACAGAGTTAAGTCACTTGTCACATAGCTAGTAAGTATCTGAGGTTAGATTTGAACTCAGGAAGATAAGTCTTCCTGACTATAAGCCCAGTGCTCTATCCACCGTACCACCCAGATACCTTACATTTTTCAAATTAAGCATTTTCAATTCTTCCAACAAATGCTCATATAGAAAGAACTTGAGGTGTTTCCTCACCCTGGATGCCCTTTTGTGGACTCTACTAGAAATTTTGCAAGTTGACATTAAACAATTAATGACTACTTTTTGTATTAGGCCATCCAGCTATTTCCAAAATCACCTAATTAAACTATCTTCTAGCCCATATCTCTCTAGCCTTTCCATAAGAATAACATGAGAGATTTTGCAAAATGCTTTCCTAAAATCTAGACAAATAAAGGATTTTTGGTAATATGATAAAGAGCATATATCTAAAACCATAATATTGCATGGGATGGGGAAAATTCTATAAGCCAACTAGTTTCATGTATGACTAACTCAGAAGTGATTCAGTAGGCTTGATTTCAGGCCAACTCAAGAGCCAATATAAAAACTTAGAGAAAGCAGATCACAGGTTTCTAACTTTATGTTAACTAGCACAGTGATAAACTAGCTCCTCTCACCATAAGTATTACGTATGGATACCCACGATGGCATTTCCCCAACTTGGTATGACTAGTTTCAACCCAGAAAAAGAAAATGTGTCCTTTCTTTACTTTTCTGGACAACTAGTTGAGGTGAGCTTGAATCTAGTTGACTACTTTCAGTCCTCTCTAGAGTCACCATTTGAGAATGGGTTGCCATTAGCAGGCCCCAGAAAATGAAATATCAAATGTAATTTCTTTGTCTACCAACTGACTTGTGCAAACCACAACCAAACAAAGCAAAATGGCACAGGGGATAACATCTTTGGTGTTTCCCAGGAGAAAGCATGTTTTGAAGGAACCCTGGAGAGGATTATCCAGGGAAGTTGAGGAATTTCTTTCCTTGGACAACTTTGAAAGGCATCTGGGATGGTTTAGAAGCAGACCTGCTTGGATTTAGGGTGCTAGAGTAGGCGACCTCAGCAGGTCACATACGAATTCACCGTTCTTTGAACTTCTTGTCCTACGGAGATGTGGAGCCATGGATGAAGAGGACTATCTGATGTTTTTTCTGCTTTTCTTCACGTGGCTTCTAAGGAAATTCCGTGGCACTGTATTTACAAGGTATTCTGAACTGTCAGCTTCCTTGAAACACAGCGTATTTAATAAAAAGCCATTAAGCCTTGTAAAACTGTCAAAAAATCTAAGTGACACTTGTAATAAAATCTTGTCATGCAACTGGCTGTGGCTAATCAGGCGCAATGACATCATCTCCAGTTGATCTGCCTGATACCCAGGGTGCGAGGTATATTTAGACAGCTTTATGATATACATGGATTTGAGTTATTAAAATTGTACGGTTTTGTAAGGAATTTGGGATTTAATAAAGCAGCAGTGAAACTGCAGAAGGGACACTAGCCAAGGCAGAACAAACCCAACTCCATGTTGTGGGTGTGTCCTTGAGTGGGTCACAAGAGCCAATCCTGGGAGCTTTTACTTATGGGGGGGCCACTTTTATGTATTTATAGCTCAGCAAATACCTTGCATCTGTGAGGCCGTAAAATAAATTACATTGTATCCAATTGCTTCAAGGTGGCGAATTGTGCTTAAACTTAATGATTTATACAGATTATGAGAAAAGAGTACAATCGTTTAATGTCGTTTTTAATAAGCAATACTTGAATATGTTTAGCTAGCCTTTCTGAAAGGTTTTCAGTAGAGATTACCACCTGGACAGTTTCCTGAGGACCAGCCACTTAAGACAATGCGATATTTACTTTGCAGGGTGTTTGACCACTTTCTCCCCGTCGGCAAACATGTCAAGAGAGGGAGACACAGATCCGTATTCTCTCAATAATCTATAAATTCAGACTAATGGGGCAGATATCAGAAAAATGTGTCGGGTAGGAGGCAAATAAATCACACCTGGTCTCCTGGCACAAGCTGGCACAGTGTTCCTTATATTTCAGTCAAATTATTCCATTTGTTTCTAAAGATATTTTAATCCCAGATGACCTCAAACTTCCCATGAACCAGGGCCTCAACTAAAGGCCGCCCACTGTCTTTGCAGTAAATCTGTTGTCTCCCTTCTAGATTCTCAACCTAGGATCATAGATCACCCCTGCTCTGCATCTTGCTTCAATTTACTCAATTAACTCCAGTAAACCACTTGTAGGTTGTGCAGATGTTGCTTTATTATCGAGGCCTAAAATGTACAAGAAAGTTCAGGAGCCTAAGGTTATGGGAAGGTTGTGTTGATGGGGGAAGGGAAGACCCAGGAAAAGTACATGGGGGTATCCCCTCCCCCACCCCCCAACAATTACTTCCTCTAAAGGCCCGGGAGGGGCAGGGGGTATTGTTCTCCCAACAAGTTTATTTGAGTCATAAAATGCATTTTCTCTCACATGAATCAGGGAATTCATGATGTTATCTCACTGGGAAATTGCTGAGGAGAAATAGGTATTTCGCCTTAAGATGAGATAATGTTGTGATTAACAGATGTTTAATTGATCTATTTATCAAGTGAAGAACCCGTCCCAAAGCCAGTAAGGCTAAGTAAATTATTACCAACCCTGCAGGTGTTGGACTGGCAGATCTATTACTCTTCGAGGAATGGTCTTCAGAAGATTTTATATGGAAAGATGATTTATTTTCACAAGGAATTCTATTGTGCGCTTATTTATATAGCCCACGTGAAGGCCTGGGCCTGGCCCATCTGATCTTGTGCACAAAAGTGAATTGTTGAAGGGTGGAAAAGTTAAGCTAGGAGGTTGTATTAAGCAGATGCCCAGTCTAAATTAGAAGCATTGCATCACTGAATGTTCCAGTGGGAAGAAGCTAGAGAATACTCAGTTTACAAGAGATCAAGATCAGCTTTCCAAATGGGGAAACTGAGACACGGAGAAGCAAAGGGAAATGAAGTGAATTGCCCAAGGTCGTTTGATGAATAGTGTAAATGAGAGATGAATGAGTAAAGTATTAAGTGACACAAGAGTAGATGAGAGTAAAATATTAAGATATATTTTTCTCCCATTTAAGAAATCAGAAATTGCCAAATCCCTTTACTTTAGAATAGACATTTTTTCATATTTCAAATATAACTGCTCTACTAGGCAGAGAAAAAATAGCAATGTTATAGAAGCTGTCCTTTTTAGCAATAGTTGTCTTTTTCTAGCTGTACAACCCTGGGCACTTAACCTCTGCCTGCCTCAGTTTTCTCATCTGCAAAATGCATCTACCTCCCACAAGTTGCTTGGATCTAGAATTTATTACTATCTTTGTTGTTAATATTTTATTGTTAATGTTGTTTATTACTAATTTTGTTTTTAATAAGAGCCTTTTCTAGTTTAGAAAGTCTAGTGTCAAGGCTCAGTTTAAGCAGTATTACCTCCTAGAGAGCCCTTACAGGATTCTCCCAGTTGTTAAGCTCCCTCCTTTCCCCTCCCCATAGTGTGTTACATCTTCCCTCTTCTCCTCCCATCAGTCAGTGTGTATATATTTCATATACATACATGCATACATATATGTATACACACACACACACACTAAGTTATCAGTCAATGAATTACATCTCCTCCCTTTCCTCTCCAGTCATTGTGTATTTCTTTTGCATATCTCTTATTACTAACTTAAGGGACAGTGGACAAAGTGACAGACTTGAAGTCTGGAAGACCTGAGTTCAAATCTGGCCTGACACTTACTAGCTGTGTCACCCTAGGCAAGACATGTCACCCTGTTTGTCTCAGTTTCCTTATCTGTAAAATGAGCTGGAGAAGGAAATGGTAAATCACTTTAGTATCTTTACCAAGAAAACCCCAAATGGGTCATGGAGAGCTAGACATAACTGAAAATAACTAACCCACAAAACACACTAACTTATCAGTCAATGTGTTGTATCTTCCCAGTAGAAGGAAAGCTCCCTGAGGACAGGCACTGTCTTATTTTTGTTTTTTGTATACTCCATGCCTAGCAACAGAACACCTAGCACATCAGAGGCAACTAGTAAATGCACATTGATTGATTAATTGGTTGACAACAATCCTATGAGTAGTATTATCAGACTCATTTTACAAATGAGAAGATGCAGCTCTTTCTGAGACATGAAATGGTTTGCCCACAATTGGTCAGTGTCAGAACCAGGATTTGAGTTCAGGTCACCTGACCACAAGTCACACCACACCAAGACCACTACCACACCACACTGCCAACATGTGGGCTTACCACCGGAATATGCTGGTTTCTCTGTAGGCCAGGAGGAATTTATTTTCAGCCTAAAACTTCAGTACATCATTAGTTCTTTGTGAGTGAATGAACTGGACATTGTAAACAAGTAACTGAATTAGAAAGGTCTGGGCTACAGTATTTAGCAAATATATGAAAGTCAGATGTAGACAGTAAGCCTCTTGTGGGAAAGGACTGTTTTGTTTTGTTTTTTCAATTCTGAATCCCCAGACCCTTGTACAGTGCCCTGCACATAAGAGGCACCTAGTAAATGCTTAATACTCTTGAGCAGGTACTCAACTTCAGGAGGATTCCCAGCCTCCCTACTCTTTGATAGGGTCCAATTTTTTCTGATACTTTGTCTTCACATAATTGGGAGTTCTACTTCTTATTGGACATTACCAGGCCAAAGAGTGATAAAAGAGCTTCACAAAGAAAGAGTTCTTGGTATTCATGCCCTGAATATACTTGACATATAGTCCTAACACTGAGCTGTGGATAACTCTGACAAGTCATATTTGAGTAAGTATGCTTTGGGCCAATAGTTCTCAGATGGTGTTCCATGGACCCTTTTCAGGTGATCCACAAGTCAAAACTATTTTCAAAACAACACTAAGATATTATTTGCCTATTAAAATACTCCTTCCTTTCCACCTACTTATCTGAGGCTGTATTTTCTTCATACACTTTAACTAAAACAATATATTGCATGAACAAGCAGTTATGAGAATCCAGCTCTCTTCAATTAAGGCAGATAGTAGAAAGATTTTCAAAAATATGTAAAATGACAGCAATCTTCTTAATTTTTTTGTTTTGGAAAAGATAGTTATTTTTAATAAAAATGTTATATTAACAGGTAATAGATTTGTTATTGTTACTTTTAAATGAATAAATAAATATTTTAAAGTTGTATCAATTTTAATTTCTAAACATTGACAGATATAACCCACATAAACAAAAGTTCTTTAAAATCCTCAACAATTTTTTAAAAACATAAAGGGGCCTGAGACCAAACAGTTTGAGAACCACTGAGTTAGGCATTTTTGTGATTGATTTGCGTAGGACAGTCTAGAAGAAAGAGTGTGAATTAGGCTAGTATCCTTTCTTAGCAAATAGGAACTTTGCTTCCTTCCCATGACTGTGTGGTGTCCACAGTTGCCATGTAAGATAATGGAGATGACAGTAGCAGTATGATGGGAATTCTCTAGCTAAACAGGAGTTCGGGGGAGGTTGGAGGTGATGTCAGGTTTAACTTGTCTCACGTGCATGTAAAGACAAGCACAGCAAATTAGAATTCTCATTGACAATTGGGATCAAATCCTTGATTACTGAGCCCTGGACCTCACCTCCTGCTAGTGTCCCTAGTTTTAACCCAGTTTCCCTTTTGGCCGTCATTCATGTCTGACTCATGCAATTCAAGGACTGACAACCAGGACTAGCAATCAGGTCTTTTGCTTGCAGGCATGCAAAATGCCAGGACTCTTTTGTTCCAACACCTTAATCAACAGTCACTGACCTTCCCCCAAGACTCAATTTAAACAGTACCTTCTCCATCAATCAATCAATCAGTAGACAGTTATTAAGCGCTTAGTATGTGCCAGGCACTGTGCTAAATAGTGGGGATACAAAAAAGGCAAAAGATAGTCCCTACCCTCAAGGAACTCACAATCTAATGGGCAACATGCAAACAAATATATACAAAGCAAACTAGATACAAGATACACAGGAAATAATTAAAAGAGGAAAAGAACTGGAATTAAGATGGTTTAGGGAAGGCTTCCTGTAGAAAGGGCAATTTTAGTTGAGACTTAAAGCCAGGAAGCCTTTCTTTGTCTTCCAAAAGTTAATGTCCTCTTCCCTAAACTATCTTGTAGTTATTCTATTTTTATTTGTATATTTACATACATATGTTATCTCCCCTGATTGAATGTAAGCTCCTTGAGAGTAGGGATTCTTTCATTTTTGGCTTGGTATTCCAGCATTTGACACAGTTCCTTGAACATAGTAGGTGCTTGTGTCATGGTTGACCTCTGCCTGCTCATTCTATGAGTCTGTTCCCACCCTAGCTCTGCTGAAATCTCCCCCTCACACCCATATGGCCACATATTTGGGGTCAAAGGGGTTATGCAATACTACCTAACTTTAAGAGACTAGTAAGTAATAATAATTTTTAAATTCTAGAGACTTTTACATAATAAACATTCAAAGAGTATAGCTGGTCCACTCTTAATGAAGTTAATGGCACTTATAAAACTAAGATAGCATGATTTTTTCTGGGAAATTAGGAGTTAATGATAATTCAGTGCAGAGTTTTATGAGGTCATTTATTAATTTCCTTCTAACCTTTTTCTGTTTTAACTTCTAACAGGATCCTTAATTATTCATCAACTGTCATTAAAACAATAAAACAAACCATTTTTTATAATAGTGGTCTGTTTTATTTCTAAAGAAAATGGAAGTTAATAAAATACATGCCAGTAGTGAAAAGTATGATGAGCTATGGAGTTCCTCTGAGCTAAAAGAGTAAGGAGGCAGGGGACATGGAGGTGAAGAGAGGAAAAGAGAGGAGAGGGAGGGAAAGAACAGAAAGTGGGGGGCCATTTAAAAGCTTGTGCTATGGTGTAATGCCATTTAAAATTTTCTACGTTACAGTAAGAAACATGCATAATATATGTGTATGTGTCTGCGTAGGGTGTTTTAAAAAGCTTACTGCAGTTATAGGTTTAATGGCTTAAAAGTTTGGGGACATGAATATATACATGTATATACATACAAGTATATATGATGTATATCATATATATGTATATACAAACAAGGGCAGCTAGGTGGCACAGTGGACAGAGTGCTGGGCCTGGAGTTAGGAAGACTTCTCTTATTGAGTTCAAATCTAGCCCCAGATACTTAGTAACTGTGTGACCCCGGGTAAGTCACTTAACCCTGTTGGCCTCAGTTTCCTCATCTGCAAAATGAGCTGGAGAAGGAATGACAAACCACTCCAATATCTTTGCCAAGAACTAAAAAATGACAGAACAAGAACAACAAAATATACATACAAATATATATGTATACATGTATGTATGTAGATATATCTCTAGGAGGGGGTAGTCACTATTTGATTACTGAGTCTCATGATCTAACCAAATCCATGGAATAGCAAGGTGGTTTGCAATAATAAAAATAAATATAATAAAAGCTAGCTTTTGTGTAGGGCTATAAGGTTTACAAAGCATTTTATAGTGATTATTTCACATGATGTGGATTGACGATTGTTTTCTCAAATCAGAATCTGATCTAGGGGGACCTAGCACTTAGCGTCCCCACTACCTGGGCCCCCAGGGCTGACATCTTTTCCTAAGACTCTTTTCTTCTTTTTAGCATACTGAATAGTGAGCAGAGGTTGATCAGTTAAAAGAATACTTCTACATTAGATCCTTCCCATAACTGTCATTTAATCCTATTTTCAAATCCTTTGGAGTCAAAGCTGTTGACATCCACAAACACACTGAGGCGATACTAGGTATACAGCAGACACTTAATAAATAATTGTTAGTAAATTGACTGATTAGCATTGAGTTGAGATGCTAAGTCCTGTTCCTAACGTGTGTCATTTCTAAAGTTGTACGCTCACAGTCTTCCCCAATGTAGGTGTACTGCTCTTTGGGTCAAGGGTATATAAGTAGCTGTAGTTCCCTGTTAGATAGCTCTCAAGGTCTACTAATAAAAAATAAAAATAAATTGTAAACTTCCTTTCCTAATCTCAGCCTAGAGTTGATTACTTTCGAGATACTCAATCTTTCCTCATAGGGAGATGAGAGAACAGTTAACATTTCAAATACTGGATTGTGAGAATTTCCCCCTCCTAAATCTGTGTTTCCATCTGATCCCGATTTCCCACCTAACATAACTGGAAAGGTGTCTCTAGGCAAGGAAGAGGACAAGGATGCTTCTGTTGCCTCTTAAAGTTAAAAAAAAAATTCGCTACACTTTGAAAAGTTAGCTAATGCTGATAAAAGTAGATAGTATTCATTAGAAGTGTAAGGGGACAATGGAATATCTGCTTTGGTTGTCAGCCTTAACACAAGAATAGCTAAAAATTCATAGTTTTCTCTGAATAAGGAAATACCATGACAATTATAACTATCAATGACTTAATGAATAAGTCCTAAAGAGTTGCTTGAGACCCATAGAAGTTAAATAAATTGCCTGAATCCCAGCTGGACTCAGTTTATAAACATTAGGGGGTAGGATTTGAGCCCAGGTCTCTTAGTACAATGCCTGGCACATAGTAGGCACTTAATAAATGTTTATTAAATTGAATTGAATTCCTGACTCCAGGGCCAATATTTCTATCCTGGTTACTTCCTTATTTTAATGTGAATCTTATTTCCACCTGGCAGCCAGGTAGTGCAATGGATAGAATACCACATCTGGAATCAGGAAGAGCTGAGTTCAAAACCAACCTCAGACACTGATGGGCAAGTCACTTAACCTCTGCCTGCCTCAATTTCCTCATGGGTAAAATGCAGATAGTAATAGCACCTACCTCCCAATGCTACAGTGAGGATAAAATGAGGTAGTATTCCTAAAATACTTAGTACAGTGCCTGGCATATAATAGTTGCTTAATAAATGCATGCTCACTTCCCTTCCTACCTGACATCTCTATAATTGCTTCCTTTTAGGCTGGTGCTTTTCAGCCATCTGAGCTGGCTCCTAAATAGAAAGTACAGGATGCAAGGCCTGCTATATGTCAACCCTAAGTTAGGAGGCTAAGGATTCAAAGAGAAAAGCTAAACTGTCTCTGACTTCCAGGATCTTGAATTCTTCTAGGGGCGTGAGGGTGGTGAGGGAGGGAGGGAGACACACAACATGTGTATAGATAAGTAGGCACAAAATAAAGGGTGTCCCAAAAGTCTTCTTGCAGTTTTAATCTGTTAAAGCCTAAAACTGCAAGAAGACTTTTGGGACTCTCTCTCTCTCTCTCTCTCTCTCTCTCTCTCTCTCTCTCTCTCTCTCTCTCTCTCTCTCTCTCTTTTTCTATATATTTATAGATAGATAAATAGATAGATATAGATAGATGTATATTTATCTATATATAGATATATACATATTTATATATATCCATATAGATATAAATATATATCTCTTAATAAAGTATGTATATAATATGTATATATGTGTATGTATATACATACATTTATTATACTGAATGAAATATACATTATATATAGTATACATGCATATATATGTATATATATATATGTATGTGTTGTACTGAATAAAAGGAAGGAAAGAAAACAAGTATTTATTAAGCACCTACTATGTACCAGGCACTGCTCTAAGTAATTTACAGATACCATCTCATTTTATCCTCACAACAACCTTGGGAAGCAAGTGCTATTGTTATCCCCATTTTACATTTGAGAAAACTGAGGTAAATAGAGGCCAAGTGACTTGTCCAAGGTCACACAACTAGTACAACTAGTGTCTGAGGGAGACCAGATTTGAAATCAGGTTTTCTTTTTCCAGGCACAGTACAATATCCCCCGGGCCACAAAGTACAGTTTGGATGGAGAACAGAGAACACTTCCATATTAAATATCCTTTACCATCCAGTTAGGTGCCTGTATAATGAGTACCATAGAAGAATTATTACATTTCTATAGACTCAGAAACACTCTTTGGGTTTGAGATCTATTAGGCCCATTTCACAGATGAGATAAACATTGAGGCGGAGGGGAAGGTAGAGATGAAGGAGGGGAAGTGAATTCCTCCAGTCACACGAGGAATTAGTGGCCTAACTGGAATTAAACCCACAACCTCCAAGTTTCAACTCTGCTGCTTAGCTCATTGAGTCATGCTGATAATTGCCCATTATTGTGCAGGATCCATCCAGCCATACCTTTCTCCTGGCAATCGAATCACATCAAAAGCCTGGCCCTTCAATAGAGCCGAAAGTGGCCTCTGAGGTAATTAGGCTAGGGCCTCTTCTGCACTGGTTGGCGCTGGTTTTTAAGGTCTTTAGGGCCAGGTCCAAACAGCACAAAGTAAAGTTGAGAATCATCAACTCTCCAGTGAGCTCAGGCTGGGCTGGCAGATGAACTAAATAACTCATACAATTTGGTTTGTGTTTTTTGGATTTTTTTCCACTCTGAATTACCCAGGGGATTTTTTTCCCCTCTACGTACAGCCTTGATTCACTGGGTAATTGGTTACTCTCCACTTAATTTGGTCACCACACGGCTTTGCTCCTGTGATGTAATTCTTTCCTTTATGAGAAACTGGGAGAACGCAGAAAGGAACTGAAAGGTGATAAATCTTTTGCCCAGGAAGACAGAATGATCTTTGCTCCCTGCCACTGTCTCAGTGGGGGCCCTGTTCCCAATGGCATTCTGGTGCCAGCCCCGGCCTGGTGAGTGTTGGGGCATCTCATCAAAGTCAGAGTCAGTTGGTGCGCAACAGGCCTGGCATGTGGTCTCTAGGAAGAATCGAAGGTATGTCCCGGTTGCTTGATGCGCTCCACATTTCCCCTTCACCTAGCTGGTAGGACATTCGGCAGATGTTCGGAAAGGTGATGTTATTTCACAAATCCCATTTGCAGTTCCCCTTTAGCAAAGCCAGGTACCCCACCAGCACAGAGTTCGCAGAGCAGAAAGTGCTAAGAGACATTATAATGGAGTCTGGTACCTCTTTTTGACAGCTGGTGGGGAACTTGGTTTAACAGGCTAGAAAGAGTTTGACATATGAGCAGAAATTGTGCTGAACTGGTCAGCGGGGTACAGAAAATACATCCCCGGCCAGGCAATATGTCTGCTGATTGGAGCACAAGGCCGCACAGAGAAAGCAGATGGCTTGTGTCACTGACTATAAGTACAAAAGGTAGGTCGGGTTAATCTCACTTCCAATTTTGAAAATAATTATTCTTACCTGTCTTTTATGGATATTTAAATAATGGGTGTCTGACCACCAAGGGAATTCTATTGAGGGGGAAGTTAAAAGAGAAATACCGCCTAGAAAATTAAATAAAACTCACCAAACTGGGTGGATGGCTATAAACAGTGGCTGGAGGTAATGAGCTATGACTCTATCTACTTCCTATTGGTTGCTAAAGCAGACTACAGACTAATCTTTACTTATAATTTCTGCACACAATGCTGTACAGCACTTATCTCGGCAACAATGGGAAATTAATGGTTCAAACAGACATCTGAAAGGGTAACAGGAGGGAACTGGGAGCTTTATGACTCACCGAAAAGCACCTGAACAGACCTAGGCAATGATGCTTTGAAAAGGATTTAATCCATTTGGGACCCTAATTCTTCAGACATAATACCCACCCTGGGTTTTATATCCTGGTCCCACAATCAGCTCCATGACTACATCTCACCTCCACTTTCCATGATCCAGAGAAAACACAAGCCTTTCAAATTGCTTTATAAAGCACCTGCAGCCATTGCTTATCCTCCCACCACCCAATTCTTCCAAAGTGTGTATGCCATGCACCTGCTTAACTTTTTCCCCCTTCATGTATGTTTTAAATACGTGGATTTGGGCATGGGATTCTGCTTCTTGTTTAGACTAGAACATAGGTGGGGAACCCATGGCCTCAAGGCCACACATGGCCCTCTAGGTCCTCAAGTGTGGCCCTTTGACTGAATCCAAACTTCACAGAACAAATGTTTGGATTCAGTGAAAGGGCCACACTTGAGGACCCAGAGGCCTTAAGGCCGCAGGTTCGCCACCCCTGGACTAGTAGCTCAGTTTTCTACTACTGTCCTCCTCACCTTCCATATAAACCCTTTCCCCCCTTAAGTTACTTCTTCATACCAATAAAAGTAGTCAGAGTCTAGTCCTATATTATCAAACCAGTCCCTTCCTGCAAATGTTGCTATAGCATTGAAGACAGTAGGAAAGATGACATCCCACAGACTAAGGCAGAAAATGTCTTCCCCTGGTCCAGAGGTGGGGATCCTGTAGCCTCAAGGCGGTACTGCACTTGAGGACCTAGACGGCCACATGTGGCCTTGAGACCAAAGGTTCCCCATCCCTGTGTAGTCCTACCACATGAAGCAGATGAGTGTTCTGCCACAAAGTCTTAGCCTGAGAGAGCTTCTCATTCACTCCTCTAACGATTTATAGGGGGCTTACCCAGTACCGGTGGTGTGCCCAGCAAGGTGCAAGTATGCAGCGTGTTGGGGGCACTGGAGAGGAGAAATGAGTGCAAAAGAAATAAGACATGGGCCTCGCCCTCAAGGAGCTGACCTCTATGATGGGGTGAAGTGGAGAGGGAGAATGACCCAGTGTCTACTTGGCCCCCGTCAGTTTAAAAATGTAAATGCTGTGTCCTAGAATGAACGGCAGACACAATTTTGAAGGCTATAAACCTAAAACCTTTAAGCAGTGATTTAAAAGCTAATTATTATGGGTATAGTCATTCGACATTCATTTCTTAATATTGTTCCCTCAAGAAATAACAATTTAGTCAACCAATTATTTTATCTCTTTTAGGGATACTTTCTTAATTGCAAAACAATCTAAAAATATAATCAGCATGCTAAATGCATGTGGTATCTTGTTTAGAATGCCATGCTGGGGAAGAATGCAATTAAATTGTCAAAATGTAATTGTTTCTCATATTTAATTTAAAGTGGCTGATTCACATTTACTTTTTATGTTTGCAGAATTCAGAACAAAGAAAGTTACTAAAAAACTAGTAGTTTCTAAAGAAGATATAAGGCTTGGAGTGTTGGTGACAGCCAGGAAACTCTAACTATCA
Organism: Phascolarctos cinereus; assembly: GCF_003287225.1. Lineage (NCBI taxonomy): Eukaryota > Metazoa > Chordata > Mammalia > Diprotodontia > Phascolarctidae > Phascolarctos > Phascolarctos cinereus. Next base: position 91,624,848 of record NW_027555736.1, on the reverse strand, counting down.
AATTACTTGATGTTAATAACACAATATTCCCAAGATACCTGAAGTGCTGAATTAAGAGTTTGGGGGAACATTAGACCATTCCAGGTTAGGAGGTGCACCATGCATTTTGATAAATTCCTACAAATAGCAAAAAGGCAGATTTGGTATATTTCTTGGAATGTTTCCAGAGCTATCAAATGCAGTACATGATAATAATACCAGGAACATTCATTCCTTAATTAGAATGAGCAATCTTCGTCAGTCCTAAAATAAAATCTCTCTCAAGGTAACCAAACCTCCAAGCACATTGGTCTGTAACCCACATTATTAGTGTGAGTTGTACAAAAATAAAAAACATTAATATCCAGGGCACAGAGACTCCTTTTTATAATAGAGAATTTAGAATATTATAATCTCGAATCAAGAATAATAATAAAGTCTCAGATTATATAACTGTTTTTGCTTACAAAACCTGTTATGTAATTCTCTTATTTGATGCTCACAATGCTCTTGTAAATTACTAGATATAAAACATCTTGGTTTTGCATGAAGGGGCTGGTTTGGTAACATAGGGCCAGCAATATTATTTTTTACATTTGCATCCCAAGTTAGCACAGTAACTTTGTATAGTAAGATCTTAATAAATATTTGTTGAATTAAGAAAGGTGCACTTGCCAAATGTGTCAGGCACTTCACAAATATTATCTTGCTTGATCCTCCTAACAACTGTGGGAGGTAGGTGCTATTATCCTCCTCCTTTTAGGGGATACCCGAGGTCAACAAAGGTTAAGGGACTTGCCTGGGGTCAGCCAGGTGTTAAGTGTCTGAGGCTGGATTGGAACTCAGGTCCTCTTGACTCCAAGCCCAGAGCTCCATCCACTGTCCTGCCTAGCTGCAGTGTAGGTATTATTACTCCTTTCCCAGAGGAAGAAACTTATCTTCACAGCAGTGAAATAATTTCAAGTGACTTGTCTTATCTCACACAATTAGTAACTATTCAACTTGAATCCAGATCTTCTAACTATAAGCCAATGTTTGCTACAATCTATTCATTCACTTACTCATTCATCCATCCTCTCATTTATATTCATCCATCGTTGATTGATTTATCCATCAAACATTTATCAAGCACCTACTCTACTATACTAATGGTAACAAAACAAAAATCTGGGAGGTCTATGATGTATCATACCTCAAGCTACAGAAAAGTTCATTTGGATTTACTTAGTTACTTGTTTCATTTGGCAACAGGCATAGTATCCTGATTATGTGGGCATTTGACAAATAGCTTTGGGCATTACCGCTGACTGATTCAACTACACTGGCGATTCAGCCCCATTGGTCAGCCTCTCACATAATTCACTGGTCAAACTTTGAACACAATTCATAAATCCAAGCTCCCCCTTATCTATGCTTTGACCACTGAGCTGTTTGGTCTTTGTTCTCTGAAAATGACTTTGAAAGTGAAATGTTTTCCTTATAGGTTCTACTGTTCTCCCCCCCACCCCACTTCCAGGTTAGATTTGAAAACCAGTGATATTATCAGTTACAGGCAAACTTTCTGAGTTTTGGTTTCCTTGCCTGTGAAGTGAGGGGATTGGGTTCAGGGTTCTCTAAGGTCTGTTCTAATTTGAAAAATTCTAGGTTATAACCTGGGTTGAAAAATCCTTTAAGGAAAAACCATTGGAGCTAAATTCTGCCCATTCAGATGTATGGAAAATTTTTATCCGCTTCTCTTTTCTGGGTAAATGACACAGGCCTATTTTGGCACCTTTGCCCATGTTATACCTTTTCCCTGGGAAGCCCTAATACACCTCCACATATCAGAATCCTGCCCATTCTTCAAAGATCATATAGAATTCCACCTCCTCTGGGAAGTCTTCCCTGAGCCCTGTGCTTAGAAATCATATCTCTCTCTAGCACTTTGTATGATTCACACAGCCTTATCACATGTTGCCTTGTATCAAAGTAATTTGTGTACATGCCTTATCTCTTCTACTAGACTATAAGGTACATGATAATAAGATTCATTTCTCATTTATAGTGGAATGCCCACAGGCCTAGAAAAGAGCCTCACACTTGGTAGGGGCTCAATGTCTTGCCTTTTTGGGTCAGTGAATATGCTAGCTACCCCATCCTTAAGAATTTTGTAGAGTCAGGGAGATATCCTTTGAACATACTAACACATGGCTAATAGATGATTGCATAATAGTTAACATATACTTATTAATTATCAAGACAAAATGCAAGAGATCAAGGGAGATGGAAATGGGGATGGGAATTTAGAAAGAAGATATAAAGGCTTAGTGAATAGAGTACCAGAATTAGAGTCAGGGAGACCTGTGTTAAAATCATACCTTGAATATTTACTAGTGGGGTGACTTCTTGATCTTGTTCGGTTGTTTTAGTCTTGTTTGACTCTCCATGACCCCATCTTAGGGGAGTTTCTTGACAAAGATACAGGAATGGTTTGCCATTTACTTCTCCAGATTAGGCAAGTCATTTAATCAATTTGCTCATCTGTTAAATGGGGGGGAAAAGAGCATCTACCTCACAAAAGGATCAAATACAAAAATTATGTCAAATGCCTTGCAAATCTTGAAACATTGTATAATATGAATTATTATTATGAATAATTAAAAATGATGATTTGCATAAGGAAATTCATCATTTCCTGAAAAGTCTTGGGCTTCATCTTAATTTTTCCCTCTAAGTCTTTCCTTGGGCACAGAATAGTTCCCTACTTTTCTGTCAAAGCAAAATAAATCTCAAAAATGGTCTCCTGCCCCTTCACAAGCAGCACTGCATCATGAAGGAATTTTTTGCTTCTGGTTCCTAACTGGTATGAGAATGTTACCATTTTTTAAAAAATGCCTTTGGCCTTCTGAAAGAAATCTGGAGGTCTACGAATCCAAGGTCTCTTTCCTTAATAATGGAGCTTCCCTGGCCATATCTGATTTCCCAATGACCAAGCAATCATGGATCTATTTAAATAAAGAATATGAAATCTAGGCTACAAGACCCTGCTGAACTTGGTAGGAAATATCTATCATGCTATTCTTAGGTGCCTTATGGCCTGGGAAATTCATTTGAGTTTCTAACCAAAAATCACTAAAGAGAATTGGGGCGAACAATCAATCAATTAATCAACAAGCATTTCATAAGTACCTATATGTGCCAAGCATGGTAGTACGCCCTAAGGACACAAATATGAACAATGAAACCATCCCTACTCTCAAGAAAATCACATTATAACAGAATAGACAAGAAGAACACAGGGATAGCTTTAGGGTTCAGACCTGTGATTTCCTTGTTAGAGGCCGTTCCTTGATTAGTAGAGGAAATTCCTTCTACCAATGCAAGAGGATAGAACCTGTGTACCAGGGGACTTGATCTTGAATTTGAATTTCCCCAATTTGCAGAATTAAGTAAATCTTGCATGGGTATGTCTGTTCGATAGATCATCAAGTTGTTTTCCTTAGATGACCAGAAAGGCTGGGTGCATGTACACATGTGAAAACCTTATGAGTAATTCTCCAGGCACCTCAATTCAGACCCAACTGGGCAGCCCACTCAATATTTTGCTCTTTCTTTCCTTGCATATACATCTCCTCTCTCTCCTTGGCATGCACACCAGTGACTTCCTTTCCATCTGGATATCACTTTAAGATTCTTATCCTTTCCTTCCAAGATGCTGCTGAACTCACCTCCCAGCCCACTCCTTGCATTCAGCTTCTCATAATCTTCTTATCACATTTAATTCATCCATTCTATCTCTAAATTTTGTGCTTTCTCTCTCCTGGCTCCAGTTTTCATGAGCTCTTCTTCCTTTACCCCTTTCTCATCCATGCTCACTTTGTCATTTTAAATCTCTCAGCTCTCAAAGGTCTCCCTTTTCCTCCTCCCATAGGGCCTTTACCTCCGCTGCCATGTCATTATTCCCCTTTCTTCTCCTACAGTGACTTGCAAGGTGCATGACTCACCTGCTTTTCCTGTTAGCCTATTGTCTTTGGTCTCACTTGACTTGTTCTGGGCATTGATGAGCCGGTGCCAGGGGACTGAAATAACGGAGGGGAGAATTCTGTCCTACTTCAGGTGTTGAATTAGCTCCTTAAGGTAAATGGCAGGGGAGGAACTCAATAAGTATAACGTAAAGGTAGAAGGAAAGCTTGAATGGGGAGGAGGCAAAGGAGGCAGCCTTCTAGGGTGCAAAATACAGGGGAAAAGAGGGGGTGGGGCTGTGGACAGCAAACTAAATGTGTATTTAATTTAACTAATGTGTATTTTTATAAATACACGTTTTTAATGCCTTAACTTTCCATTGAAGATGAATATTTATTCTGTGATAAATCAAGTTGTATCTGTGATAGTGAAAGCTCAAATGTGCCAAGGATATATGCTTCCCTTTCATTCATTTCATTCATTCATTCATTCACACAAAGAGATCAATTTTCCAACCCTCCCTAAGGATCACAAATGCAGCTATCCTGGCTCTGGGTGGAAGTGACATCACATTAGAAAGCAACCTGAAAATAAATGAGGGGAATTCATTCATATAAACGTTTTAAATAAACTAAGGGAATTGGGTGACCCTGGGTAAGTCCCTAAGCCTCCGTATCCTCTTTTGTAAAATAGGGATAATAGTAGGACCTACATGAAAGGGGCTGTTATGAGGATCAAATGAGATAATGTATGTAAAGAACTTGACCAATTTGAAAACATTGCACAAATGCTAACTATTACTACCATAGCTAAGGAGTCTCCCTTTCTGCATCATTCGTGAGCCAGCCAAACTTCACTTAATGGCCCCCAGACACCTTCTCTCCTTTTCTCCATCAGTGCCTTTTTTCAGTCTATGCCTCCATACTTGGCAAGCTTGGTCCCTCCATCCACTATCTCTGTTGATGACAATCATACTTCAAGGCTCTGATCGCTTGCTGTCTCCACCAATAAGTTTTCATTGGTTTCCTGGCCATAAATGATCTTTCCTTCCTTGAACCACAGATAGCCTTTTGCTTTTGCCTCTCCTCCATCTCTTATGTCTTATTTCACATGAGAATTTTTGTGCATGGTTTTTAGCTGATATTTATATAGCACCTACTATGTGCCAGGCACTGTGCTAAGTGCCTTACAAATATTATCTTTTTTGTTCTTCACGACAATACTTGGAAGTAGGTGTTATTATTATCCCTATTTTACAGATGAGGAAACCAAGGCCAGCAGAGGTTAAGGGACTTTACCCAGGGTCACACAACTTGTCAATGTCTAAGATCAGATTTAAACTCAGGTCTTTCTGACTCCAGGCCCAGCACTCTATCCACAGCCTACCCTAGCTGCATATCTCTTCCATGAGACTATAAGCTCTATGGGGACAGGTGGACTTAGTTTCTATCTCTTCTAGCACTTGGCCCAGTCCCCTACAAAGAGTAGATATACAATAATGTTTGTTGAATTGAACTAAATTAAATCATTCCAAGATAGATTGACAATTTAACTCTCAACACTTGGTCATGACAAATGGTGTCATTTTCATTTCTAAGATTCCTCTAAGACCACAAAATATATTACATTCAATCAGTCAACAAGGATTTATCAAGTGCTTACTATATGTCTGGTCTTTGTTAAGCACTGGGAACACAAATAAAATACTACTCTATAGTCTCTGCCCTCAAGGAGCTTACATTCTAACTGGGAAGACAGCACATAAAAGGAAGCTGAAAATAATGGTGGTTGGGGTGAAGCTACCCAGCAGGGGAAGGGGAGTTGATGGAGAAGCCTGGAGGGAAGTCTGGTAAGAAATGAGGCCTGGGCAAATGAAGGTTCTGGAAGAAAGCATCCAATCAGAGGGAGAGGACACAGGGGAAGAATAGTTACCAAGTACAAATCCCAAGGCTGAAAAGATCTTACAGGATGAAGAGATTTCTGCGACATGATGGAGATGTCTAGAGTACAGCCTGGTAAGAAATGCCTTTTCTGCCAAATGGGGTTCATTGCATGCTTTGAATTTATTTCTCTTCTCTGGGTTTGTTATTATGAATTAAAAGTATAATCAGCCTATCTTGTCTTTAGTAAGTTTAATAATAATAGCTGGCATCTGTATAATGTTTTAAGATTTGCAAAGTGCTTTACAAATATTATTTCATTTGATCCTCACAACAACCCTAGAAGATAGATTCTATTATTAGCACCATTTTACATATAAGGAAATTGAGGCAGACAATGATTAAATCACTTGCCCAAGGTTACATAGCTAGGAAGTATCTGAGGCAGGATTTGAAAACTCAAATCATCCTGACTTCAGGCCTAATGCTCTATCTACATGCCACCTAGCTGACTTTTTATTTCTGTAAATAAGCTAAAGCAACAGAAGGAAAAACAACACTTGGAGATTGGAGGTATCCAGCTGTGTCTAGACTGTGCAATTCAATTCTTTTTACTTTCTTTTTCTAATAGGATGGCTGGAGGGCAGAATAATAAATACCTCCTGGAGGCTTGTTCTATAGAGGACTCAGAACTCATCTAGGTGGCACAGTGGGTAAAGTGCCAGCCCTGGCAACAGAAAGACTCATCTTCCTGAGTTTAAATCTGACCCTAGACACTTACTAGCTGTGTCACCCTGAGCAAGCCACTTAACCCTGTTTATCTCAGTTTCCTCATCTGTAAAGTGAGCTGGAGAAGGAAATGACAAACCACTCCAGGATCTCTGCCAAGAAAACCCCAAATGTGGTCATGGAGAGTCAGACACAACTCAACAACAACAACAGAACCTTCCAGCTGAACTCTTCATTTTCCATCAGCTGCTCCCCAAGGAAAGTTCATCCCCTAAAACCATCATCACAGACACTGATCCAACCATCATACTCAATGCCTCAGCAACCTCAGCTGCCTCTCCCCTCTAATTGGAGGGCTGAGCAGCAAACTCCTCTCAAGGCTCATTCATTTTCTATCAGCTTGGTTTTGTCTCCATGAACATCATGCCTCCTTGATGGGTGTCCTTGGTGGCCCCCTTTCTCCTATCCCTTCTCAGCTTCCTTTTTTGCATTATTTTCCCCCATTAGATTGTAAGCTCCTTGACAGCAGGGACTTTCTTTCTTCCTTCCTTCCTCTCTTCCTTTCTTTCTTTCTTTCTTTCTTTCTTTCTTTCTTTCTTTCTTTCTTTCTTTCTTTGTTTCTTTCTTTCTTTGTTTCTTTCTTTCTTTCTTTCTTTCTTTCTTTCTTTCTTTCTTTCTTTCTTTCTTTCTTTCTTTCTTTCTTTCTTTCTTTCTTTCTTTCTTTCTTTCCCCAGGGCTTAACCAGTAGTGGCATAATTTAGCTAAGTCCCATCAGGGAATTTGCAGTCTGCATAAAGTTGGACTATAAAACATTAGCCACACCTGTTGTTAATTTTGTTGTTTAGTCACTTTTCAATTGTGTCCAACTCTTTGTGACTCCATTTGGGGTTTTCTTGGCAAAGATACTAGAGTGGTTGGTCATTTCCTTCTCCAGCTCATTTTATAGATGAGGAAACTGAGGTAAACAGAGTTGAGTGACTTGTCCAGGGTCACACAGCTAGTAAGTGTCTGAGGCTAGATTTGAAATCAGGAAGATGAGTCTTTATGACTCCAGGCCCAGCACTCTGTCCACTGCACCACCTACCTAGGCACAGCTAGGAGATTCTGTTTTCAAAACTTTTGGCTTTACAATCTCTTCTATTAAGTCTTACTGTGTGGTGCTAGGGAACCAAGCTGATGTTACCTTTGGGCAACAGTCTGGGAACTCCATATTGAGGAGGTAGAGAAAGAAAAGAATGGAGAAATGAAAAAAAAGGTATAAGGAACTAGGTTGCTCTTTTTGAGCACCCACTCTGGAGCAGTATTCCCCTTCTATAGCCAGGAGACCAAGAAGAGTTGGGGAAAGGAGATCCACTAACTTTTTAAAACAGAGGATCTTGGTCACAAATCTCATAGGATTTAAAGCTAAACAAGAAATTGAGAAGCCATCTGGCTACTCCTGTAGATGAAGAAACCGTGGCCCAGAGGGGTGTCTTGCCGTACAGGTGAAGGACTTTACAAACTTATGTATAGAGCTGATCAATAGCTGAGGCAGGATCTGAGCCGAGGTCCTCAGACTAAGAATGATGACTACCATTTCGTTTAAGGTTTCTGAGGTTGGTACTATCATTAGGCACATGTCACAAATGAGGAAACCGAGGCTGAGAAAAGTCAACTTCCATTGGGTCATACAACTAATAAGTATCTGAGACAGAATCTGAACTCAGGTCTTCCTGAGGCCAAGTCCTGCTGTGCTCCATACACTGTGCAAGTGGGTTGTTCATTTACAGACACAAATACATTGCTCTTTCTACTACATCATGTGACCTTTATATTATATATGCTCATCCTCATCCTCTCAGATGTACTCCTCTTTTGCCCCTCAATTATGGTTGAGAAAATGTTTTTAATTGGAGACACTACGAAAAATAAGACTTTGGTAAATTAGTTATAGTGAGTGGGGCACAGTAGATAGAGTCAGAAAGACCTGAGTTCTCATCTAACCTCAGACAATTACTAGCTACGTCACCCTAAGTCACTTAATCTCTCATTACCTCAATAATAACAGTACCTAACTCTGAGGGTTCTTGTGAGCATAAAATAAGACAATATTTGTAAAATGTTTTACAAACCTTAAAGTGCTATCTAAATGCTAGCTATTACTTTTATCATTATTAATAGTTAATAATCCATATTGCATTTGACCTGGTTTTTATGAGGTTAACTAGTTTTATTATGATAAAAAAAAGATGAGAATGTGCCTAGAGCTTGGTAACAGTGGAATATTGAGCTCCCTAGACATAAGATGAGGAGATCAGATGGGAAAAAGCCAGGGTGAAGTTGTTGGTTGCTGGGATCGCCATTTTATTGACGTGTCAGGCTTTTTCACAAGCCAAGCACACAACATAAAAACATGTGGATTGTGTCAGTGGGTGCCAGCAGCAAGTGTGAGAAGATGATATAATTTTGCTTAGAGGGGCTTTGTTATACCCCAAATATGATGACTCACAAGGAAAAATAAAGTCCATGTCTCAGTACAGTGTGCTTTCACAATGTCCTTGCAGCCAAGTAGACAGAATCAGCCACATTTAGACCATTTACTCAATGGGCAGGAGACAGGTAGCTGGTATGGGGATAGAGTGCTGGGCCTAGAATTAGGAAGATGAGTTCAAATCCAACCTCAGACACTTACTAGATGTGTGACCCTGAGCAAGTCACTTAACCCTCTTTACCTCAACTTCCTCATCTGTAAAATGAGCTGGAGAAGGAAATGGCAAAGCACTCCAGTATCTTTACCAAGAAAACCCCAAACAGGGTCACAAAGAGTCAGACTGAAAAACAACACAAAACCCAAAGGGCACAGCCCATACCTGCTCCGTATCTTGTATACTGTCAGCATTTTGATGATGCTCTCAGCATGTACAAATGCTTACAGGTTACTGCAGCTGTATATCAATAGCAGACAATGGTTGGTTTTTGGACTTATTTGTGTCTGAAACAGACATTTTCCCAGGAGGTATTAAGCCAAGCTCAGACTCGAGTTCCGATGGGTGTTTTGTGGCATACTGCCCAGGAACATAATGAGAAAGGAAACCAAGAACCTGGATTCTTGCTCTATCTCTGTCTCTAGCTTACTGTGTGACCTGGAACTAGTCAGTGGCCCTCACTGGCCCTCAGTTTCCTCAGCTGTAAAACAAGGGAGTTGGAAGAGATCATTTCTAATATCTACTCCAGCAATAAGGTCCAATGATTCTAAAGTGGAAATACAATATCATTCATTCATTAAACTTCATTGATCCAGATTCCACTCATTGAAATTTATGGTAATGTGGACAAAGGCTGGCTTGAAGTTTATCTTTATTTATGCTATTAAAGAAAAAGCAGAGGGAAGGGTTTGCTGAGCAAAATAGGAGTAGAAGCAAGATTACAGAAGGTTGTCCTTCAGTCTAACTTTTCAAGCACCCATTTACATACATACAATTGATTTGCTAATTAAAAATCATTCATTTCAACTCATTAAATCAGATTCCCCTAAGGAACCTTCAGTAAGGAGTACTTTATTAGATGAATTCAGGATAAAGTCTGTTCAGTGGACATTCTTCATATTGCTGGTGTTTGGAGATAGAACTAGAATGTGTACAGTAAGCTACATTATAGCAAGCTTTTACTATAGTAGTAGTAGTAGTAGTAGTAGTAGTAGTAGTAGTAGTAGTAGTAGTAGTATAGTAGTAGTAGTGATATTAATAACAGTTTATATCTATGGAGCACTTTATGGTTTATAAAATGCTTTCCTGAACTATTAAGTGGGTGATGGAAATATTATTAGCCTTATTTCACAGATGAGGAAACTGAGGTTAAGTGACTTACCCAAGGTCACATAGCTAGTAAGCTCTAGATTTGAACTCAGTTCTTCCAACTCCAAGTCCAGTTCTCTTACCATTACATCCTGCTGCCTATGAATATAATTATGCTTCCAGGAATATAACTTAACTCACACTACATGCAAATCCATGTCATATTGAGGCATGTTATAATGGGATTCAACTTTTCATCAAAACTGTTTATCTTCTTTTAAAAAAATTATAATTCAGACAGGCTGAGTTGGTGAGGTTTAAAAATAAATCCAATGATGGATCAAGACAATACACGGCAAATTCATTCTTCCTCTCCTGAAATGAAGAATCATTTATTCAACAAATCATATGCAAAGTACTATTCCAGGCTTAGTTTTATAAAAGAAGTAAGTCTTATGGTCCCTACCTTTATGGACCTTATAGACTTCTAGGAAGGCACCCAAAAAGACCACAGCCACACGCTAACATTAGCTTTGGGAGCCATGTGGTGAGAAGATTTTGTAAATGAGATTCTGCCTTTTAAGGAGACCTTTCCTTTTTATACTTTAGTTACAAATTCCTCTTGGATTTGCTCATTATGCTAAATTCCACTCCATCACAAAGACACTTAGAAGGAGGTTCTGGACCACACGCTGAAGCCTTCCTACTTTCAGATAGACTTAACGTTACAATAATAATAACTTTTTGGAACAGATACGTGATTTCATTGGCATAGGGAATTCTTGGTGAGGACAGCTGTTCTGCCACCTATATTCTCAGAGAATTGTTTGAGGGTCCTGAGAGGTTGTGTTACAGTGGAGGTTAATTATGAGGTGTAATGGAATCATTAAAAAACGACCTTGTTGGCAAAAATGTATGTGGGGGGAGTATGTCTGGAAGACACCTTTGAAAATGTTTTGATGCTTTCTGGCTTTGAAGATACCTTCATGTTTTATTTTGTTCAGATAGAATTGACCAGTCCATTTATAGATTCAAGCCTATACTGAATTATTCTAGGCATACCACACATGACCTTTCACCAACCAATGTCATTTTTACTAATATCATTAGTACATTATACTTAATGACCACCGAAACATTAGAAACTCCTGCCATAACATAAAAATATCATTTATGACATTTATAACATTGCTCCTATGGAATTAAATACGCCTTATAAAATTGTTTCCATGAATGCTGTTTTAAAGGAATCGATTAATAGGTAGGGTATGCCTCATTTAGCAATGAAAATGGAAAGTTTCTTGTACCTGCAACAAACGCGTTGAACCAACTGTCCAGTGGAACCCATCTTTTTGAGACATTTCTTCCTTGATTAATTTAGAAAAGTGGAAGAACAAGTCCTGCTTGGGTAGAGGTTTGTGTATCCTCCTTATCTGAAGTCCAAGTCAATAATTCTAATGGTTTTGAATGACCCTAAATATTTAAGCTATTTGGTTTAGGCCACTGCCCCAATTCCCCTGGACTTATTGGTACAATTGAATCAGGAGAGAGCACCTAGGGACCTGCCCCTAGATTGCACTAACATGTCTGAGCAGAGCAGGGGAGGGATCTCATAGAAGTACAAAGCTTTGGGGACACAGGTTAAGCTAAAAACACCCAACTCCTCTGCTCTTCTTGTTTTAATTGAATTCAGTTAAATTCAGTAAATGCTTAATAATCTTCTAAGTGTGTAAGGCACTGTAACAGGCACTAGAGACACAAAAGCAAAAATAAAATAATCACTGCCTTCAAGGAGCTTGGATTCCACTGGAGAGATGTAACATGTGGGCAGACAAATAAAAGCAAGATAACTTGAGGAGAAAAAGAGTGCTAAAAATTGGGGATATGGCATCTGGGTCAAATCTTAAGGAAGATTCAGATTCTGAGAGCTGGAGTGCAGGAAGAAGAGCATTTCACACAGGACAGCTTGCATGAATGCACCAAGATGGAAAATGGAATGTCAAATTGGAGAATAGGCTAATCATTTGGGGAATAGCTAACAGGGCTTTTGGCTAGAATGAAGCAAAAGAATAATGGAAATATAGGTTGGAACGATATTATGGAGGGTCTTGAATGTCAAGCTGAGCAATCTATATTTTATCCCAGAAACAATAGGGAGTCATTGAAAGTTTAAGGAGCATAGTAATTTCATCAGACTTGTGCTTTGGGATCATTTTGGTGGCATGTGAAAAATGGATTGGAAAGGGAAGAGGCTGGAAAGAGGAACACAAATTAGAAAGCAATGAAAACAGTCTAGGTGAGATTGGTGATTGTAACCAAGAAGTGAATGAATACGAGCAATGTTGTGGAGGGAAAATCAACAAAACTTGGCAAGTGTTTGGATATGATGGATGAAGGAGATGGAAGGGTTGAGGTGACTCCATGGTTGTGAATCTGGGTGACTAGGAGGTAGGTGGTACCCTCAACAGGAATAGCAAAGTTTGAAAGAGGGGTGGAAATAAGGCAGAAGAGTTCAGTTTTAAACATGACAAGTTTAAGATGCCAACAGGACATCTAGGTGGAGAGACTAGGAGTTTATGAAAGGGGAGAAAGAAAGAGAGAGACAGAGAGACATAGGCAGAGACAGACAGAGAGACAGAGAGGCAGAAGCAGAGAAGAGAGAGAGATTGGGGCTCTTTATAAAAATTTAGGAGTCGTCAGTATAGAACTGATAATTGATTGCATGGGTTCTAATGATCAAGTGCAGAGAGAGATGGGAAAAGAGCTTAGGACAGAGCCTTAGGCAACACTCACTTTTAGGAGAACCATACGAAGACACAAATATCTTGCCCCCAACCCAGTGTTGACCAGAGAGCTAGATATAGAGTCAGAGAATCAGGGTTCAAATCCCAGCTCTTCTACTTAGTAACTTTGTAGCACTGGGCAAATCATTCCACTTTTGGGAGCCACATTTTCATTATCTGTAAAGTGAAGAGGCTAGACTTGGTGATTTCTGACATCCCTTTCAGCTGGGGATCTATAATTTTATGCCATATCTTTACCAAATATTATTAAAGTATGCAATGATTCAGAGAAGCCTTTCACAAAGGTGACTCTGAATGATTCAGAAGACATGGATTCTAATCTTATCCTCATTATGTATGAGTCATGGGAGCTGGATCAAGCTCTGTGCCTTGATTTCCTCTTTTGTAAAGTGAATGGGTTGGAAGAGCCATTTCTAAAGTGGCTTCTGTCTCTATCATCCCATGATTTTGTAAATGTTTAGAAAGGAGACATAAGGAGTTTTGAGAGTGACTATATATAGGTGCTGCTGGTTTGGAAAGACTTTAATGAAGGGGCAAATCTGGTGGAGATTTGAAGGAGGAAAGGACTAGATTGGGAAGAGTGTTTCTGGCAGATGGCATGGCATACACAATGTCTCAAAAATGGGTAAAGATACAGCATGCGCAGACAGTGGTGAATAACATAAGGTATGGACCAGGCAGGGAGATTAGAGGTTCCTAATTTTTAATTTCCTTTTTATTCTGCACTTGGGAGAGCTTAGCTTGCCCAGTTTTACGAATCTGGCTATTTAATATATTTGAAAAGGCAAGAAATCCTATATCCCTCCCTGGGTAATTTCCTAAGACTCAGAATGCTGACCTACAGGTTTGAAAATCTTCAGGACTTGGGATGACAAGGATGTCAGTTATACAGATTTCAAATCCATTCGATAACTGGTAAGCATTAGCACAGTCAGTCAGACGTTAACATAGTCCAGTGTTAGCTGAGACCCAACATTCGCACCAAGCTGTTACTCACCCAGATTCCCTAGGATGAAAAGCATGACATGCATATGTTGAAAATGTTTGAAAAGCAATTATCTATTAGTATGTTCTCTCTATTTCTATATGGTCATGAATGGGTCAAAGGTATTTCCTTCAAAAGATGGTGTAAGAAAGAGAAGTTTTGGTAAATGTGCAATATGCCTCTGTGGTCGAGTTTAGTTCCTCATGGCAGCATAAATTATAGATTGAGATAAGCTTTAAAAAAATCCTCCATATTTGACTTTTTGAGCTGAAATGCATAAATTTGGTCCATTCATTAGAAAGCAATGCAGTATCTGCACCTCTTCTAAAAGACAGGATCCCAAGGGACAGATACGAGGATATTAAAAAAAAATCTTGATCAAAGAAATATTGCCTCTTTCCTCCTTTCATTGAGCAGATGTGCAATGTGTCCCAAGAAAGAAATAGAAAAATTCCTGAGTGATTTATTTGATGAACTGAGTTTTAACCTAGGTTATTGCATGCCTGATATGACATCGGTTATTAGTTTCTAGTTGAAAATGACCAGATAGAGATGTGTTGGCTTCATCAATATGGTACCTTTATTGGTTGTCAGAGAAATTACATCAGAAAGATATGGCACTCTTGTCTTGAAAGTTTATTTCACTGCTGTGTTGGTATGTTTTAAGGATTTTAACTATTTTTTTTTGATGAGTAAGACTTATCTATTCTATCACAGTATTTAAGACATTAAAAGCACATGCATCACTCAGAAGAGGATTCTTCCACAAAGGGAAGGGGGACCAGAGAGCATTGGAAAATTCCTTTCAACCTTATGAACTTGAAATAAGCAGACAATTTTTTTTGTCTCCAAATAAAAATAATAAAATAAACTGAACATGTCTTTTGCTTCTGCTAACAAGGATTATGCTGTGTAACCTGTCAAGATGAAATGAGTGCTGATGGCATAATAGTTATTGTTTTCAGGATTTGTTTTCATTAAACCAATGAAACAGATACATGTTTCCGAAAGATTTCAAAGGTGTCATATGCTGCAGAGGCCCCAACAGACTTTAAAAGGCCAAGAGGAGTCATCACACACTTTGTCTTCTGCAGTGTTCTTTTATCGGAAATGACAATTTGAAAAAAGCCTCATTACTCTGTCCTTCTTTCTGCCAGGTATGTATCAATTAAAATGATTTGTTACAGTAATGACTGTTGTTACAAAGATGTTTTCCTCGATCCAGCAGGCTAATGGCTTATAATTCAAAATAAAAAACAATTATAACAGAACTGGCTTCTCAAATAAGATTTCAAAATAAATTTTGCTTTATTTTGAACCATGAGGTAAAGTTAAAAGTGTGTTTCTGTGTTCCCTTCCAGAGAATTTTAATCTGTTATTTATATTATTCTATGTTATATTATTAGATAATTATAAATATTACATAATTAATAGATTATTATATATTATATTATTTATATAGTAGAGGCAGTTCAGGACTTCTACTTAGAACATTCTTTGTTACTTAGTAATATGGGTACATGGTGCCCCCCCAAAAAAGAATGACCTTTGAGGCCAAGGACCATTTTATTTTCATCTTTTCATACTTTCGTCTTATACCACAGAATTTAGCACAATACCTGGTATATATTTGATGCTTAATAAATACTTGCTAATCAATCGATTGTTTCTAGACCATGTGGTAAAAAGTCATGTGATTCTTCTCCCTTCTGTAAAATTTTCCAAAACTTATTTCCTACAAAGGCATTTCCTTACTCTTCCAGGTATTAGCTCCTTTTCTTCCTCTTCAAATTATTCTGTGTTACTTTGCACTTATTATTACTACCCTTTGCACATGCTATATTTCTGTCCACCTCTTTTAACTCCCAGAAGGTAAGCTCCTTAAGCACAGTAACCATTTTGTTTTTTGTTTATGAGTCAAAGATCCTAGATCTCTGGAGTTGGAAGGACCCTTAGAAATGCATCTAGTACAAGACCCTCATTTTAAAAATAAGCAAGTGTGCCAAGGCAGATGATTTGGCCAGTGGCATACAGTTAGTAAACGGAAGAATTTGGCTCTTTACTCCCAGTGAGGGGTTTTTGGACCTAAATCCTTCCAGCTTATGAAAGCTGATAGTTAAATTTTCAGTGTGAGCGTTTACACCTCAGGAATTGGAAAGCACCGCAAATCAGGCTTGATGATTGTCTTGTTGATTTCAGACTTAAGAAAATGTTAACGATGCAGATTAAATTTTTTAAAAACTGTGACATACATATACCCTCCCACCCCAAGAGCCTGTTGTTACACATTTACCAACATACTACTGCTCCTAGTACAATGCTCTTTCCACTGTAACAGTTTACCTCTGGAAGGTTATAGGTCTAGGATTTGTTTTTCATTTGCTTCCATAATGCTGTGAAAATGAAAGTGGAAAGTGGTAAGTAGAACTTAATTATTATCCTCGTATGCACTAAATTATTCTTTTAGAGCTTAGTTGGACATTAACATATACATACATATATTTATGTATATATATACACATAATAAATGAGAATTTAAATATTAGTATGTATACATATGCATGCAGGTATTATATAGATACTACAATGTATGTACATGCGCTATACATATTAATATACATACTTATGTATATATGATAGATTTCATATAAAGTCATATATGATTTCATATACATACATATACGTATATGTGTATTTACATATATGTGTGTGTGTATGAAATCCCTAGTTCTTATGATCAATTTTCTTTCTATTTCTGGGTCCTATATGGACAGCCATCGCTGTAATATAATGGTCACACTTAGTGTACAACACAGTGACAAGAGATCAGTTTTCTTCCTGTATTTTATTTCAGCAAATGGCAGTTCTCCCCCCTTTCCTTTCAATCTCTCTCTCTCTCTTTTTCTCAGTTGAGAAGAGGTCACCAACAATTTCCAAAGCTCTTTAATCCACAATAATCAGGGGATAGGGAGCAAACCATCCTTCACCATATGAGAATAGGGCAAAGAGAGACAAGATGTTTGAAATTAAGTGGCTACCATCTTAGCAGGAGAATTTACAAGTACCTTCAGACCACTAGGTTACACTGTGGCTCAAGCCTTCATCATACTTCTTTAAAATAATTAGTAATTACAGATGCAATGTGCGCATAAATAGATTTATACAGGCTAGTTTTTCCCTAGGCAGGAACAAACTAATTTCTGGCATGTGATGCTCTATATTTGAGCTCAATGTGATTTCAATATCAGGGACTTGGTCTTGGATGAGGAGATT
The DNA here is from genome assembly GCF_003287225.1 of Phascolarctos cinereus. Lineage (NCBI taxonomy): Eukaryota > Metazoa > Chordata > Mammalia > Diprotodontia > Phascolarctidae > Phascolarctos > Phascolarctos cinereus. Next base: position 91,607,483 of record NW_027555736.1, on the reverse strand, counting down.
CAAGCAATCATTTCTTAACTTTTTTCAAAGTGGGAGAGATGACAACCAGGATGAATGGCTAAATGATGTTTCTGAGATGTTAAATATCTGTAAGATAGTAAGATATTTTTTAAAGAAATCAATGTATACTAAAAGAAAAAAGTTTTCAGATAAATGTTTATATAAATTAAGTTTTTTATTGTTTTTATAAACATTCATTTATAGCTACTTACTGCATGAAAACAATTTTTAGAGCATGTGCATCTGTGTCCACATGCCTCTCTCTTTTCTTCTGTTTCAGCCAGGAATGACAATTTAGAATTATCTTAATTTGGAAATCCTACACCCTGCTAAAATACTAGGGTGATTCTTAGTATTTCTTGTTGACATTTATGGCTTAAATTCAGTTTGAACTGAAAGGCAACTCAGAACGCTCTGGTTTTGCAGAATGAGGGGTTTTTGTTGTTGATTTTTAGAGCTGTTTTATCTGTACATAATTTCTCAGAACCCGAGAGGGGCTCACGCTTAACCAAATTTTTTAAAATGACATTAAGGCCATGAACCTTCTCTTTCACTTCTAAGGTAGGTTAGCCACAGAAGCTTGGTGGTGTGTGTGTGTGTGTGTGTATGTGTGTGTGTGTGTGTATGTGTGTGTGTGTGTGTGTGTGTGTGTGTGTGTGTGTGTGTTTTAAAGCTTGACCCAGAATCAGTTCATCTTATCTCCTGCTACCTCCTTCATTCTACTTAAAGGCTTTTTGGGCCAACATAATTGCATCTTCTATTACCAGTATGCTGTGAATTATAATGAGTTTTGCACTTAAAAACGGGAACTATACCCCTTAGGATAAGAGGTGTGTCATATGGGCAATGATCCCTATTCTTGTGATGACCCTTATATTTTGGCCCTACGAACTTCACCATTGTTCTGATATTTATTAGCCCATTTGATCATGTTACTTAATTGTAAAGGTTTAGACCTTTCAAAAGAACCAAAGTGACAATATCCTGGCAGGGCTATGATCTTATTATGAACCACACACCTGCTCTCACTTAGTAGGTGACAGAAGTGTGCATGTGATGTCAACACCAAGTAAATTGTTTTAAAGATGCATGCATTAAAATAGGCCGAGCCTGACTAGCCCATGGCACAGAGGCTGGCTAAAAATGGATATATCAAACACACGCCATTCACGTACTTGTAAATAGTAGTCACAAAGAAGTAATGGAACATGGTTTGACTACTTTTAGCTCCTTATTAATGCCGCATGTGCTGTTGTAAGGTTAAGTTATTAAGTGATATCCAATAATCATCTCTGCTCCAAAGTAGACTTTCCATTTCAGGCCGCTTTACATGTGGGTCTATTTCAGGATTATTTATCATGACCATATTAAAAAGAGAAATCTTAGTGAGTTACCTCTGTCTTTCCTACCTCTCCTGAACGCAAGCATGCCTAAACAGCCCCTGTTAGAGATAAAACACAATTCCCCGGGGGGAGGCCAGAAGGGGAAGTCACTAGTGGAAAGAAAGTGGTGGCTACCTTCCAAATCGGGAAAGGGAGGGAGGGGACATTTTGTGAGATAATCAACCTCTCAGCCCCAACCAGACTTAATTTTCCTAGGATTCCCTGCACTTGTTGAAAACTCGTACCCACAGTCTCCAAATGACCTGTTTAGTTTGCAGGGGGAAATCATGTCATTTGCAAGCAAGCTTTCAGCTGGGATATTTTATAATTGTTTCGATGAAAACCCGATAATCCTCTACTCCTTCACATAAACTGCAATCCATCTTTAAAACTGTGATAATTCATAAAACCTGCAGCTTAATAAACTAACAAACCCCAGGCCTATGTTATTTTAAGGGAAGTCAATCTTTGATCAGCCAAGCTGAAATAGGTCTGATAAGTGGCGGCCCTTCCTCTCCAGGAGCTCCCACTTCAGTCTGTTATTGCTATTTGCCCAATCGTCCTCAAGTGCGAAATAAGCAGAAGTCTTTGGGCGCTTCTTATCTCTTTCCACTTTCTTCCCTAGATCTCTGTCGCTTTAATCCAGCATGTCTGCTGCTGGTTAACAAGGAAATCCTATGTCAATTATCGCCAACAACTTCCTGCTGAGAAGCTGTGGGGAATCAAAGCTTTTGAGAGCCTTTTCACACCAGAGAGTGGGGCAAGGCCTAATTAAATGGCCCTCATATCCTGCAGCCTAGGAGGCCGCATGATAGATAGTAATGAAAGATAACCTCATTTTTCTCAGAGCTGTTTGGAGGCTAGTGGTCAGTCTGCAGGCTGCAAGTCCCCCCACCCGCACTGCACCACCCTGTGTCCTCCATTACCCCCCTCTGGACCCCCACAATGTGGCTGTGTGTACTTCTCCCCTTCCACTGGACTGAATGAAGTTGTTTATAACTGTCTAAAGGACTCCAAAGGGAATCATTTAAAAGATGGGCTCCTGTTAGAGTTTCTTTGGAAATCATAGGTGTAAATATGTTTCTCAGGTATATGTACACATACACACAGAAAGAAAGCAAGGGACCTGAGTGCTTTATATTTGAGAGACTGGAAAGTCTCTTTATTTACCCTACTTTATGTGTTTCTATCCACACTGGCCCATTAGAATGATTTCTCATAGATCCAATATAGGAGGTCCGGTATATATTTTACATTGGTCCAGAACACATTTTCCCAGTTTAGTGGGGGAAAAATCAGTAATAATAAAAGTAAATATTTATATAGGGCTTTACAATCTGCAAAATCCTTTCCTCCTAATAACCTGTGATGTAGGTAGGTAAAATGTTATCGCCCTTATTTCACAAATGAGAAACATGAGGCTCATTGAGTTAAGGAACTTAGAATCATAAGACCATAGATTTAGACCTTGAAGAGACTGCAGAAATCATCTCCCTGGACTCCCACATATGACAGAGGAGAAAAATGAATCTAGGACACAAGGTGCAAAGCCATGACTTGAACCTAAGTTTTCTTATTCAAGGCCTAGCGCTCTCTCTACTATTGTCTAGAACAATTCCTTTTAAAGTCATTGCTCTTAATTTTCTTCAGGCTAATTATCCTTGATAAAGGATTGTGTGTGATGTCAGTTAACAAGATATACTCTTTCCTGTGCCCTCTTTTTTTTCCTTCTTAATTGTGAAACCTAGAATTTCCTCTAGTAATAGCTTTCAGAATTTTTAAAATCAAAATTTTATGATGCTTTTTGGCTTTATAGGAGTACTTTCTAGATAGAAGTAATTTCTAGTTATTTCCATGCCCATGCCCACATCCAGCCCATCTTCAATGAACCTTTCCTTGGAACAAAGAATTCAGTTAAATAAAACCAACCAATGCAGCACCAGTATCTCACAGTGTTTACAACATTCTATACCCATGGTCTCCCACCTCTACAAAGAAAAGAAGGAGGTATATCACAATACCCTTTTTAAGAAGGATATGTATGTAACATGGGTGAGCTCTGGCCACACTGTCTGAGGATGAGATCTGTTACTTTTCCACCTCTCCCCAAAGAGTCTACTACTACCCTGAGGCAAGGGCTGGGAGGGGGTCCCTCTTCTCTGGTATTGGCTAAAGCCCCCATTGATTGTGTTTCCCCAATCATAGGGATCCAATCATCCAGTTCTGTTTAACCACTTACATCAGATTAACTTTGACAAAGGAATATTTACTTCAAAGGTATAAAATGTAAACATTTCCTCCCCTTCCCCTCAACACTGTTCACTGGGGAAGGGAGTTAAACTGTGAACCTAATCCCTCTCCCCTCTCCAGAGAGTGAGGTGGCATATATAGATATATGTGTGGAGGTGAAAAGAGGGAATTATGGCCTTCAGGTAGTCCATGGTTGCCCATGTCCCCTTCCCTGTGTCCAAGGAAAAGCATCTGGGGTTGGGGAGAGATGCTATTGCTCTGCAGAAAGCAGCTGCCTCGCTCAGACATTGCCAGGATGAGTGAGATGATCAGTCCCTTCCACCCCCTGAATTCTGTCTCTTGGTGAAGCCCTATGCTCCTTTTCCACCCAGAAATAAAGCAATGCCCACCCTTAGGGGTCCTCAAACTACTTTAGGATCAGTCTAGCTCCCTTGTTTTACAGACAAAGAAACTGAGGCCCAGAGAGATTTAAGTGACCTACCCAAAGTCACACAGGTAGAAAGTGGCAGAATCTTCATTTGAACAAATAGAGGATATATTCCCAAGGCAGATAGACCTTAATTAATGTGAAACACGGCTGTTTCCATTCCTGCTTCCCCAACCCCCTAGAGTTTGTCTCCAGTCTCCCTGGGAGCATATTGCTTAGGGGCGGGAAGGGGCACTGTCATCCACAGGCAGAAGGCTGTGATAACTCATTGTGGTTTTGTACTTTAAGGGGGTCTGTTTCTTTAAAGCTTCACTTCAAGGTGTTTATCTGAGGGCCTTTGGACTCCAAATTGATTTGGGGGGGGTGTTCCAGTTTCCAAGATATCATCTTCAGCTCCTCACCCCTCCCCATCAAGATCTATGCCTTGGAATATTTCAACAAGACAATTGGCTGAGGGATGAGGATAGCCTACTTATAGTTGGCTTCCAACGGTCACTTTACATGGCCTCACACAGAGCTGGCTTTTTCATCTATGTGTGTTTGTATTATTTAAACATTTAAGGGGCAGCTAGGTGGTGCAGTGGATAGAGCATCGCCCCTGGACTCAGGAGGACCTGAGTTCAAATCCAGCCTGGGACACTTGACACTTACTAGCTGTGTGACCCTGGGCAAGTCACTTAATCCCATTGCCTAGCAAACAAAAAACATTTAACCAGTAAGTCCAAGTGTCATAATATAATTCTGTATACATGTATATGCTAATACTAATCGTTTCACTTGAAATCTATATAGGACTCAGTTGTACATGCATATACGTGTACATATGTATGTATAGACACGTCTCTATCTCTGTCACTCTGTCTCTCTCAAACTTGGTGCTTGACCAAAGAGAAAAAAATGTTGATTCCCCTCAATGCTGCTAAAAACCACCTACAATCAATATTTGCTTCCTTGTATACATGTCTACACAGTTGCTGCCTTGTTGGATGGTGATTTAGCGAAGAGCAGGGGAATTTAGATGCAATTACTTGTTGCTTCTTCAATAACAAAAATAATGGCTTTTAATAAATTTTTCCCCTCAATAATTTTATCTTCATGATTTTAGTACTGTACGTTGAAAAACAAAGCCAAATTAAACTGAATTTTATCACACAAATGAATAACTCTCTGAAAATGTGAAGCAATGTGAGAATCACAGAATTTTTTAGCTGAAGGGGACACTGATGATCAATTAATCCCCTATAATTCAGGAAACACAATCAATGTGGGCTTTAGCCAATACTAGATAAGATAAGAAAAACGGGCTCAGGAGATACAGTTGCACTATACAGGAACGGGCTCAGGAGATACAGTTGCACTATACAGCATTTTAGGCCCTTTGCAATCTGGCTTCAATCTGTCTTTCTCGCCTGGTTTCCAATTCCCTCCTGGAATTCTTCATTCCAGCCAATCTGTGTCCTGACCTTGAAGGTCCATCTCTTGTCTCAGGGCCTTGTCTGAATTTTCTTCTCACCTCTACTTCCCAGAATCCTTAGCTTCCTCCAAATTTTAGTTCAGATGCTACTTCTAATGAAGCCTTCACTAATGTTCTTAGTTTTCATTGCTATCTCCATCCTCAAATTACCTTCTCTGTAGATAACCCTCCAATATAAAGCAAGCCCTTTGAGGGCAGGGATTGTTTTGCTCTTCTCTTTGTCTTACTGACTAGCTGTGTGACCCTAGGCAAGTCACTTAACTCTGTTTGCCTCAGTTTCCTCATCTGTAAAATGAGCTGTAGAAGGAAATGGCAAACCACTCCAGTATCTTTGCCGAGAAAATCCCAAATGGGGTCATGAAGAGTCGGACACAACTGAACAACAACAACTTTGTGTCTTAGGCACCTACCACGGTTCCTCAAACATAGGAAGTACTGAATATTAACAAACTTTTTTGAGCTATAGGACTAAACTAGGAATTGGACCTAAGTCTTCTGACTTTCAATGCAGTGCACTTTTCATCACACCAAAGTGTTTTCCTTTGAGACACACTAATGCTCTGTGCTTCTTAGAATCACAAACTGTGGAAGAGAAGGAAGAAAGAAAATAAGCATTTATTAAGCACCTACTATGTGCCAGGCACTGTGCTAAATGCTTTACAGACACCATCTTTAAGTGGTCATCTATTGTCTTTCCTAGCACCAGAGAACAACAAATTATCCCAGAGTTAACAGAGTTTGAAAAACTTCAAAAATAGATTAGGATCTTTTTGTGCATCTTTGTTATTATATGGATATATACAAATTTACTGGCTTAGATAAAGACATAAGTGGCAAACTGATCACATTTCCAGATGGCACAAAAGTTGGAGGAAGAAGTAACAAGCTGGATGATAGGATAACCACCCAGAAAGCTATCACAAAGTTAAAACATTGGAATGAATCTAGAAAGATGGAATCCTTTTTAAAAATTATTTTATTTTTAATTTACGAAATAAAACAAGCATTTCCATAACATATGGTAGAATAAAAACACTTCACATGACACTGCAAATCTATTATGTACAAGTTGCTGTTCCTTTTAAATGTTATAATAAAATTATCATGTAACTTTCTTTTTACTCCCTTTTTTTTCTATCCTAGCCACTCCCAGATGGCTACCATTAGATACAAATACATGCATATATACATTTTCAATTCATTTAGCATCTTTCTTCATAGGTCCTTTGTAGTTGACTTGGGTATTTATAATAAGATGGAATTTAATAGGGATAAATGTCAGCTTCACAAGTACAAGAAAGAGGAAGATGTGGCTTGGAGGGAGGACAAGTAGAAAAGTGAAGGGCCTCACGTTCATAACATAGATTTATTGAAGGGAAGATGAGGGATGGTTAGCCTGGAGAAGGGAAGATTCAGGGTGGGAGTCATGACAGCTGCCTTTTAAATATTTGAAAAGCTGACATATAGAGGAAGGATTATATTTTTTCTTCTTGGTCCTAAAGGACAAAACTAACAGCAATAGATGAAAATTGCTAAGGGGTTGATTTAGGGTTGGTAAGGAAAAATGTCTAAGCTTAGAAGTGTCCATAAGCAAAATGAATGAGCTGCCTGGTGAAGCAGAGTTCCCTTTCATTAGTGGTCTTCTAGCAAATCGCTCATTGAGTATCTGATGGAGGAATTTTTTTTTTCAGGCATGTGTTGGATTACACAGCCACCAAGGTCTCTCCTTACTGAAAATTTGTGATTCTGTGGAATTCATGATATAGGATTAAAAGAAAATAGGCTCTATAAAGACAAATGCCCCAAACCCATAAGTCTTCTTCTATGGTATTCTACTGACTTTCAATGGCTCTGTCACTTCTAACTCAATTATCTCACCTCTGACACCATCTGTGTGTATAACCTTGGGTACATTACTTAGCTTCCTTATGCCTCAATGTCCTCACCTGTGAAATGGGTTGAACTGGATAGCCTCTGAGGTCCCTTTGAGCTATCAATCCATGATGCCATGACATACTATCTCATGTGGCTATATAGAAATACACCATCATGTCTCAGCTGCCACCTAACTCTTCTCCTGTGGGACACTTCTTCCATTGGTTAATTCTTCCCGGAACCTCCATTTGAAGGAAGGCTTCCAGATCCCCAGATCAGCCATCCCTCATTTTTGGAGTTACCTACTCCACCCTGCCCCCCCCACACTTTTCGGTTCCCCTTTTATATACCATCACCCCCCTAGTAGAAGGATCTCAAAGATTATCTCTCTTTCTGATTCTATTTAGCACTTAATAAATAGATTCTTGTCATTTAACTGATTGACTGAGTTCATTCTATTTTCCACCACTTCTTCAGAGATAGATAGAATCTTGGAGCCCCAGCTTAAAAGCCTCTTTCTGCAGGCAACACTACCAGTTCCCCCAGCTACAAGTAAATCTCTCTCAGAGTATTCCATACTCCTCTTACACATAATTCAATATTATTATATTATATTATAGTGATCTGTGCAATGTCATCTCCTTCTGCTAGAGGCAGCTAAGTGGTAAAGTGTCTAGTGTTGGCATTAGAGTCAGGAAGAACTGAGTTTGAATCTTGCCTCTGATACTTCCTGGCTATGTGACTTGCAACCAGTTATAATTTCTCTGGGCCACAATGCCCTTCTCTGTAAAAGAGATAATAGTAGCACCTACCTCAGAGGGTTGTTGTGAAATTCAAATATTATATACGTAAAGTGCTTTACAAACCTTAAAGCCCTAGATAAACAATAGATATTATTATTACTACACTAAATATTTTTAGGTCAGAAATGTTTTTTTCCTTATTTTTGTACTTCCTCACTGTCCTGTGCCTAGTACAGTGATCAGTACCTTTATTCTGATTTGGTCCATACCTGTGAATTAATCCCAGGGAGGTAGGGACAGAAGGGGTACTCCTGGTATAAAAATTTTCTCCACCAAAGCAGATCAGAAACTCCTTTGTAACTTAGAGTCTTAGAGAAGTGCCCAGAGCACCAAGAGGTTGAGTGACCCAAAGGTCATATGCATTACTTGAACCCAGATCTCCTTGACTCTAAAGTTCACCATCAATCTCCTTTCCAAATTGTTAAGGTGCTTAATAAAATGCTTTTGAATGAATGAACAAATGAAGGAATGAAATAAAAAAAGAACTATAGTCTTGAATGTTTCTGAATAAGAAATACAATGAAATCCTTTCCTTTATGACACTAGAGGATTCTAATGTAATTAGCTAATCAGTATCTGTTACTGCTAAATATTCTTTCTTTGTGATGTGTGTCAGTATCTAATCACAGGCAAATTGATTCTGAAACAAAGGCTCAATACATGTGTAGTTTTCAAAACAGGGAGCAAATTAAACTTAGGAACAAAAAATATTATTTTCTTGCCTCAAATTCCAGTTAGCCAGCTGAATGTTTAAATCAGTTACAACTGTCATGCTTAGACGTGAAAACATTTAAGTCTTGAGGAAAATTATCTTTCTCACTACCTAGTTTTTAAAGAGATTACTAGGAATGAGCTTACTCTGGCACTGCATGAAAATTCAAGTTCAAGGGTGAGCCTGAGACTTCCCAATCTGGAGCTCCTTGCTGCGGTATATCAAATTACAAGTAATAGAGTATCTTCTCATTGGTTAATCAGCCCCTGTGGGTATGGCATCACTTATCGGAAAAAAAAAAAACCAACAAAATATAACTTAACCTTTTGGAGGTGTCACCTACTAAAATATGAAGTTAACATCTAAGCAAGAAACAATAGTGGCTTTCAGCAAACAATTTTATTAGTATAGGTCAGGTCACTGTATCTGAGCTGTCATTCAGAAATGACAATTCTTCCAGTGTTTTGTGTATTTTTTCTTTAGTATTTTTTTTCCCTCAAACGTTATTCTTCTCATTGTTCATTCATGAGCTAAACTGATAATGACTATTTCCTTCATGGCAATGTCACTTACATAAAGGATTCTTAAGGTCCTGTGCTTCTGTCATTCAAGTGATGGTCTATATATGGTACATTAGTGGGGCAATAATGTTCACCAGATAGTCTATATAATAATGGAAATTGTGAAGCAGTACATTTACATTTAAAGGGACTGCAGTCTGTGTCTGGACAGAGTGATCTACTCATTTGCTTTCCCAGTTTCCCTCGTAATTTCCTACCTCCATGCATTTGTTCATATTATTTTCCTTCCTTGGGAGGCCCTCTCCACCTTCTTGCTGCCCACACAAATCCTACCAATCATTTAAGGCCCAGTTCCATTCCCAAATCTTTCATCTCTAAGTAAGCTCCCTTTCTTTTGAATGCTCATGGTTCTTAATTGTATCATTCATAAATTCATAGCATTATATAACATTAGAATTGGAAGCGACCTTAGAAATAAACTAGAATCCCCTAATTATAGAGAAGGAAATGGTCTCAGAGAGGCAAAATGATTTTTTCAAGATCATATAGCTGGTTAGTGATTAAAACACAAGTGTCAGGGTTTCACAACCTCTGGAATATTCAAGCCTAAGAAACTGGGGGAGCATACAGAAGGTGATAGGAACTATGTAGTTATCATTCACTCAGGACAATAGGAAATGGCTGCTCAAATCCTGTGGTTTTTTTTTAACTGTGCCTTAAAATTTCCAGCAACTTTCATCTGGGGAGAAAATGAGATGCTAATGAACAAAACATAGAAGGAATTATTCTAAGAACTAGGAGTGTGCAATGTCTCTGAAGCAGAAGAAGAAAGAGTATCTACTGAGTTGGAAGGAGTCAGGAGTATCGAAAACTTCAGAAATGTCAAGGAAGATGAGGACTGGGAGGGGGAAAAGCTGTTAAATTTGGTGAGTGGGAGATCATGGGAGACCTTAGAGATTGCAGTTTCAATAGAGTGGTGGAAGCAGAAGCCAGATCATAAGGGGCTGAGAATTAAGGGAGTAATGAGAAGTGAAAGCATTGTATGTAGACAATAACTAAGTTAAAAGAGTTAATATTTTCTCCAGGCAGATAGGAAGGAGCCAGTAGTGAAGGGAGGAAAGAAGAGACTTTGGAGAGAGCATATGGCATGTGTAACAAGGTTGTAGAGGAGACAGGAGAGAATAGGATCAAGGCTGCAATAGGAGTGATTAGCTTTATTGAGACTTCAGCTATCTTTTCTATTATGGCCTGAGTGGGAAGGAGAAAAGAGAAGGTGATGATGCTCATAAATAGAGAAAAGGATTATAGAACCTTATGTTGGATGGAGGAACAAATGAATAAAGTTGGGGGTAGGATGGGGCTGACAGCATGTTTGATAGCAAGAAGAGAAAAGAAAAATTCTGGAACCATGACAGTGGGGAGTGAAACAGGGAATGAATTTGTTGTATAGCCATGAGGAGACAACTATATCATGAATTTGGAGTGAGCAAAGCCAGCTAGATTTTATTATTTTCTCCAGTGATTCTCAGAGACCCTTAGAGCAGGAACAGAGAAATCAGATGTGGTGGGTACCCAGGAATGACGATTCATAAGTTGGGAGTGGTAGAAGGTGAGAGAGCAAGAGATTCTCTTCTAGGGACTAATGCAACATGGCTAAGGCTGGGTATAGAGGCAAGAGAAGCCAGAGCTGGGATGACAATCTAAGAGAATAATTCAAGAACCCCAAAATCAGAATATGATCAAAAGGTGGATTTGGTATGAGAGGTGGAAGGTTGGAGAGTATAATTTACAATTCTGGATCTTGCAGGTAACCCCTATTTCCAAGGGGTAGCAAGATTTAATGTGTATGTACATTAGTATGTGGAACGTGATATGAAGTGGAGGGAAAAGGTCATTGGAGTTAAAGATAGTTATGAACTGAGGAGGTGTGGACGAAGACTGTGAGTCAATCTAAACTTCTTGAAAAGTGCAGAAAATGACATGGAATGAAAAATTAGAGGATGCATGATAATTTGTTGACAATAGAGCGAAGGATTAAAAAGGCAGAGTTGAATGAGCTACAGCATGGAAGAAGAGGGCTGGGGAGGGATTGAGATGTAGGGCTGATTAGAATTTGAGGCAAGGTTTGAGAGGAGGCAATATAAGTATATTATTCAGATGTCCAAGAGAAAGTTCAAGAGAAAACTGAATCTCATTTTGGTCTGGGCTTCCCATAATTTTCGCTATCCAGCTGTGTCTTGGTCTGGTAATTGAGGAATAGGCTTTCAGGGCACAAAGATTCTAACTTGAGGGAGTGTAAGGAGGAAGGCTGAAAGTCTGTGGAAGCAATATTGCACCTCTACCGGAGGCCCTAGAGTATTGGAGAAGGGGAACCCAAGAAGAAAAGGGTACTGATTAAAGCCTAAACAGTTTTCCCCAGGTAATCTTCAGGCCCTTAGTAATGCTGTGGTGCTTCCAGAATTGACTTCCTGACAAAAGAGGAATGGTCAAAATGGAGACCCGCATGACATAATAGTGCTTAATAAATACTTTCCAGTTTGTTGACCTGCTGAAGTGGGCCTCTATAGATCAAGCTAGGATAAGCTTCTTTAAGCAAATGGAAGCCCTCAGGATATCATCACTAGATAGATGGGGACGGCAGGAGGAAATATTCCTCAATCTTATTATTCCCTCAGTACCTGGAAGTTCGCAAATCATATCATTCTGAATCATTCAGTCATTTTATAATGGGGAACTAGACAATGAGGTTCCTCTCCTTAGAAAATGTACAGCATAGCCTAACTGGTTCCAATTCATGTAGAGACTTGGAGGGCTTGCTTTAAGGCTTGTGTAAAGAGGGACCATTTCCCTTCTCTTAAGAGCATGCATAATTATTGGTAGAGTTGTGAACTGATCCAATCATTCTGGGGTTTTTTTTATACTTAATAGTATTTTTTTCCAATTACATTTAAAGATAGTTTTCAACATTCATTTTTGTAAGATTTTGAGTTCCAAATTTTTCTTCCTTTCTCCCTTCCCTCCCCCTTTCCCGAGACAACAAACAATCTGATATAGGTTATACATGTATAATCATGTTAAATATATTTCCACATTAATCATAATGTGAAAGAAGAATCAGAACAAAAAGGAATAACCATGAAAAACAAAAAATAAAAACAAGAAAGTGAAAATAGTATGCCTTGATCTGCATTCAGACTCCATAGCTCTTTCTCTGGATGTTGACAACATTCTCCATCATGAGTCTTTTGGAGATGTCTTTGATCATTGTATTGCTGAGAAGAGCTAAGTCCATCACAGTTAATCATCACAAAATGTTCCTGTTGCTCTATACAATGTTCTCCCCCTGGTTCTGCTCACTTCACTCAGCATCAGTTCATGTAAGTCTTTCCAGGTTTTTCTGAAACCCGTTTGCTCATCATTTCTTACAGAACAACAGTATTCCATTACATTCATATACCAAAAGCTTGTTCAGCCACTCCCCAATTGATGGATATCCCCTCAATTTCTAATTTTTTGCCACCATAAAAAGAGCTGCTATAAATATTTTTGTACACATGAGTCCTTTTCCCTTTTTTATGATCACTTTGGGATATAGAGCTAGTATTGGTATAGCTGGATCAAAGGGTATGTGCAGTTTTATAGCCCTCTGGGCATAGTTACAAATTGCTCCCCAGAATGGTTGGATCAGTTCACAACTCTACCAACAATACATTAATGTTCCAATTTTCCCAAATTTTCTCCAACATTTATCATTTTCTTTTTCTGTCATATTAGACAATTGGATAGGTGTGAGGGGGGTACCTCAGAGTTGTTTTAATATGCATTTCTCTAGTCAATAGTGATTTCAAGCATTTTTTCATATGACTGTGGATATATTTAATTTCTTCATCTGAAAACTGCCTGTTTATATCCTTTGACCATTTGTCATTGGGGAATAACTTGTATTCTTATAAATTTGACTCAGTTCTCCATATATTTGAGAAATGAGGCCTTTATCAGAAACACTAGCTATAAAAATTATTTTCCAGCTTTCTGCTTTCCTTATGATCTTAGTTGCATTGGTTTTGTTTGTGCAACAACTTTTAAATTTAATGTAATCAAAATTATACATTTTGCATTTCATAATGTTCTCCATCTCTTGTTTGGTCATAAATTCTTCCCTTCTCCATAGATCTGACAGGTAAGCTATTCCTTGCTCTCCTAATTTGTTTATGGTATCACCCTTTATGTCTAAATCATGTACCCATTTCGATCTTATGGTATATGGTGTGTGATGTTGGTCTAAGCCTACCTTCTGCCATACTATTTTCCAGTTTTCCCAGGAGTTTTTGTCAAATAGTGAGTTCTTATCCCTTTAGCAAACAGTAGATTACTATAGTCACTTACTGTGTCTTGTGTACCTAGCCTATTCCACTGATCCATTACTATTTCTTAGCCAGCACCAAATAGTTTTGATGATTACCATTTTATAATATAGTTTTATATCTGATATGGCTAAGCCACATTCCTTTGCATTTTTTTCATTAATTCTTTTGATATTCTTGACCTTTTGTTCTTCCTGATGAATTCTGTTACTATTTTTTCTAGCTCTATGAAATCCCTTTTGGTAGTTTGATTTGTATGGCGCTGAATAAATAAATTAACTTAGGTAGAATTGTCATTTTTAATATATTAGCTTGGCCTACCCATGAGCAATTGAAATTTCTCCAACAGTTTGGATTTTACTTTACTTGTATGAAAAGTGTTTTATAATTGTATTCATATAGTTCCTGGGTTTATCTTGGCAGACATCCTCCCAAATATTTTTTATTGTCTACAGTTATTTTAAATGGAATTTCTCTTTCTATCTCTTGCTGCTGGGCTTTGTCGGTAATATATATAAATGCTGATGATTTATGTGGGTTTATTTTATACCCTGTAATTTTGCTAAAATTGTTGAATTTTTAAGTAGTTTTTTAATTGATTTTTTAGGTAAACTATCCTATCATCTGCAAAGTGATAGTTTTGTTTTCCCATTGCCTATTCTAATTCCTTCAATTTCTTTCTTTTCTCATATTGCTAACGCTAACATTTTTAGTACAATATTAAATAATACTGGTGATAATGGGCATCCTTGTTTCACCTCGATCTTACTGGGAATGCTTCTAGCTTATCTCCATTACATATAATTCTTGCTGATGATACTGCTTATCATTTTAAGTAGATAGATAGATAGATAGATAGATAGATAGATAGATAGATAGATAGATACTGCTTACCATTTTAAGTAAAACTCCATTTATTCTTATGCTTTCTAGAGTTTTTAATAGGAATGGGTGCTGTATTTTGTCAAAAAGCTTTTTTCTGCATCTACTGAAATAAACATTATTTCTGTTAGTTTTGTTATTGATATGGGTCAATTATGCTGATAGTTTTCCTAATATTGAACTATCCCTGCATTCCTGGTATAAATCCCACCTGGTCATAGTGTATTATCCTCATGATAAATTGCTGTAATCTCTTTTCTTATATTATATTTAAATTTTTTGAATTAATATTCACTAGGGAAATCGGTCTCTAATTTTCTTTTTCTGTTTTGGCTGTTTCTGGTTTAGGTATCAGCACCATATGTATATCATAATGGGAATTTGGTAGGACTCCTTCACCTATTTTTCCACAGAGTTTACATAGTATTGGAATTCACTGTTCTTTAAGTGTTTGGGAGAATTCACTTGTAAATCCATCTGGCCCTGGAGATTTTTTCTTAGAGAGTTCACTGAAGGCTTGCTCAATTTCTTTTTCTAAAATGAAGTTATTTAAGTATTTTGTTTCCTCTCCTGTTAATTTGGGTAATTTATATTTTTATAAATATTCATCCATTTCACTTAGATTGTCAGATTTATTGGCATACAATTGGGCAAAATATCTCCTAATTATTGCTTTACTTTCTGCTTCACTGGTGGTGAATTCACCATTTCATTTTTGATACTAGTAATTTGATTTCCTTCTTTCTTTTTAAAAGTCAAATTAACTAAAGATCTATTGATTTTATTGTTTTTGCATAAGAACAGTTTTTAGTTTTACTTATTAGTTTAATAGTTTTCTTACTTTTAATTTAATTAATTTCTCCTTTGATTTTCAGAACTTCTAATTTGGTATTCAATTGGAGATTTTTAATTTGGTCTTTTTCTGGCTTTTTTAGTTGCATGCCCAATTCATTGATATACTCTTTCTGTATTTTATTCATGTAAGCATTTAGAGTCATAAAATTTCCCCTAAGAACGGCTTTGGCTGCATCCCATAAGTTTTGGTATGTTGTCTCATTATTGTCTTTCTGTTTGATGAAGTTATTGATTATTTCTATGATTGGCTTTTTGACCCACTCATTCTTTAGGATTAGATTATTTAGTTTCCAATTAATTTTAGTCTATCTTTCCATGGCCCTTTATTATACATAATTTTTATTGCATCATGATCTGAAAAGGATGCATTTAATATTTCTGCCTTTCTACATTGGATTGTGAGGTTTTTATGCCCTAATACATGGTTGATTTTTTGTTTACATGCCATGCACCACCACGAAAAACATATATTCCTTTTTATCTCCATTCAATTTTCTCTAGAAGTCTATCTTATCTAACTTCTCTAAAATTCTATTTATCGCCTTAACTTCTTTCTTATTTATTCTGTGGTTAGATTTACCTAATTCTGAAAAGGGGAAGTTGAGGTCTCCCACTAGTACAGTTTTGCCATCTATTTCTTCCTGTAATTAACTTAACTTCTCCTCTAAGAATTTGGATGCTAGTGTATATATATTTAGTAATGATATTATTTCATTGTCTATGGTACCTTTTAGCAAGATGTAGTTTCCTTCCTTATCTCTTTTAATTAGATCTATTCTTGCTTTTGCTTTATCTGAGATCAGGATTACTACCTCTGCTTTTTTTTTTATTTCAGCTGCATCATAATATATTCTGCTCTAGCCCCTTACCTTTACTCTTTGTGAGTCTTTCTGCTTCAATTAAGTTTCTTTTGATTTATTTTTTGCTGTTGTTGATTGCCTTCTTTTTTGCATTTATTTAGCATTTCATTTTCTCGTTACATATGAAAACAATTTTTAACATTTGTTTTTAAAACTTCGAGTTCCAAATTCTCTCTCTTTCTCCCTCCCTACTTCCCTTGTTTGAGAAGGCAAACAATTCGATATAGGTTATACATGTATAGTCATGCAAAACATATCCATAATAGTCATGTTGTGATAGAAAACAGACAAAAAGCTCACAAAAAATAAAAAAGTGTGCTTCAATCTGTAGTCAGACACCATCAGTTCTTTCTCTGTGTATAAATAGCATTTTTCATCATAAGCCTTTCAGAGGTGTCTTGGATTGTTGTATTGCTGAGAAAAGCAAAGTCATTCACAACTGATCATCTTATAATATTGCTGTTACTTTCTACACAGTACATTTCACTTTGCATCAGCCCATGCAAGTAATTCCAGGTTTTTCTGAGAGCATCCTGCTCATCATTTCTTATAGTGCAATGGTATTCCATCATGGTCATATAGCACAACTTGTTCAGCCATTCCCTGACTTGTTGGGCATCCCCTCAATTTCTAATTCTTTACCCCCAGAAGTGTGTTTCTTGTAAACAACATATTGTAGTATTCTCCTTTTGATGCACTCTGCTATCCACTTTGGTTTAATGGGATAGTTCATCCCATTCACATTCACAGTCATGATTATTAATTGTGTATTTCCCTCAATCCTATTTTCCCCCATTTATAATTTTTTCTCTCCTTTCACAATATCCCTCCTCACCAGTGTTTTGCTTCTTACCACTGCCTCTCTTAATCTTCCCTCCTTTCTATCAGTCCCTGCCTTCCTTTTTCTTTCCCCTTTTTCCTCCTACTTCCCTATAGGGTAAGATAAATTTCTATACCTGAGTGTGTATGTTATTCCCTTTTTGAGCCAAATCTAAGGTTCAAACAATGCTTACCCCCTCCCTTCTTTCCCTCTACTCTAATAGGTCATTTGCACTTCATTTTGCAATGTAATTTACTCTATTCTGCCTCCCTCTTTCCTCTTCTCCAGTATAATACTTTTTTTTAACCACTTAATTTTTTTATGTCATCTCACCAAAGTCAACTTACACCCATGCCCTCTGTCTATGTATACTCCTTCTAACTGTCCTAATAGAGATACAGTTCTCAAGAATTATAAGCATCATCTTCCTATGTAGGGATATAAACATTTTAATCTTACTGAATAACATGTATTTTTTTTCTTTCCTATTTAACTTTTCTGTTTCTCTTGAGATTTGTATTTGAAGATCACATTGTCCATTTACCTCTGGTCTTTTCATGAATGTCCTTCTTTTCCCCTGGTTGTAATCCAAGCTCCTTTGTATCATATTCCAAACCCCGATCCTTTAGTATAGAAGACACTAAGTCCTGTGTAATCCTGACTGTGGCTCCTTGATATTTGAATTGTTTCTTTCTGTCTAGTTGTATTATTTTTTGTATTATTTTCTTCTTGGCCTGATAATTATAGAATTTAGCATCTCTTTCAGGAGGTGATCAGTAGATTCTATTAATGACGATTTTGCCCTATGGTTCTAGGATATCGGCATTTTTCCTTGATAATTTCTAGAAAGCTGTCCAGGCTTTCTTTTTTGATCATGTCTTTAAGGTAGTCCAACAATTCTTTAATTATCTCTTCCAGTTCTATTTTCCAGGTCAGTTGTTTTTTCCAATGAGGTGTTTTACATTTTTTTTCTATTTTTTTCATTATTTTGATTTTGTTTGAATCATTAGCTTCCACTCGCCCAATTCTATTTTTTAAGAAATTATTTTCTTCAGTTAGCCTTTGTACCTCCTTTTCCATTTGGTCAATTCTACTTTTAAAGGAGTTGTTTTCTTCAGTCAATTTTTGTGCTTCCTTTTCCAAGCTGTTGATTCTTTTTTCATAATTCTCTGGCATAACTCTCATTTCTTTTCGTATTTTTTTCTGCCTCTCTTACTTGATTTTTAAAATCCTTTTTGAGCTCTTCCAAGAGGACTTTTTGGGCTTGAGACCTATTCAAATTCCCCTTTGAAGCTTCACATTTAGGCATTTTTGACATTATTGTCCTCTTCTGAGTTTGTGTTTTGATCTTCCCTGTCACCATAGTAGCTTTCTGTGGTCAGGGCTCTTTTTTGCTGTTCTTTTTTGCTCATTTTTAAAAGCTGAGCTTTGCTCCTGGGGCACAGGGAGCACTGTCCCAAGCTTTTTGTGCTGGGGGCCAGGCGTCTGGTCACTGGCTTTCTGTGCCAGGGCCTCAGGTGCTGGCAGCTTGCCCACTGCTCTGGGGTGGTCTGGACTAGTTGCATCTGTTGTGTTGGGGTTCTGGGGGTGGCAGTTTGCCTTTTGCATTGGGGCTAGAGGCCTCACAGCTGGCCTGCTATGTCACTAGCCTGCTGAGCCAGGACAGAGGGACCTTGGTTGCTGATCTATGCTGTGGCTAAGAGCCTCCTATTTGCTTACCAAGACACTATCTGTGCTGGGCTGTGGTCCCCTTTTATCCAAGTGATACAGACCTTTCCTGGAATAATCTTAAGCTGGAAATTTGTTTCACTATATTTTTTGTGTGTTATCCCAGAATCCATCAAAAGGTTTGATTTAATTTTGTTTCTGAGGGAAACTGAGGAGAGCTCAGGCAACTTTCTGGCTTCTCTCCATCATCTTGGCTCCACCTCCCTAATCTGATCATTCTGGAGAACAATTGGAACTATGCCCAAAGGACAATCATCCCAAAAAGATCATAAAAAAGGGAAAAGACCTACATGTGCAAAAAAATATTTATAGCAGCTCTTTTTTGTGGTGGCAAAGAATTGGAAGTTGAGAGGATGCCCATCAATTGTGGAATGGCTGAAGAAGTTGTGGTATATGAATGTAATGGAAAACTATTGTGCTATAAGAAACGATGAACAGGAAGACTTCAGAAAACCCTGGAAAGACTTGTATGGTCTGATGCTGAGTTAAGTGAGCAGAATCAGGAGAACGTTGTACACAGTAATAGCTATGTTGTGTGATGACTAATATCGATAGACTTAACCCTTCTCAGCAATACAAGGATCTAAGACATCTCCAAAGGCCTCATGTTGGAAAATGGTATCCATATCCAAAGAAAGAACTATGGAGTTTGAAAGCAGATCAAATCATACTAATTGCTATTTTTTTCCTTCTGTTGTATTTTGTTTCCTCTTTCTGGTGGTTCCTCCTATTGGTTCTAATTCTTATTTACATCACTAATGTGAAAATATGTTTAATAGGAATACATATGTACAGTCTATATCAGATTGCATGCCATCTTGAGGAGGGAGGTGTGGAGGGAGGGGGAAAAAAATTTTAAACTCAAAAGCTTATGGAAGTGATTATTGAGAAATCAAAAGAAATTAATCTTAAAAAAGACTAGCAGTGTAAAATCTAAAGTCAGCAAAATTTGGAACACTTGAGACCTCAACAAGTCAAAGCAATTGATCTTTAAAAAAAAAGTTTTCTTGGTGTGCTTTGTTTTTATATTACAAAAATTTCCAGATTACTCCACTAGGTGAGAACACTCCTATAACAATTAAGCAAAACTAACAACATAGTGATCTCAACTGAAAGTGTATGAAGCATTGCACATTTAGAGCCCCTCACTTCTCTTTATAAAGTACTTTTGTAATTAACAAAAATGTGTATTCTCTCTACATTCTGCCTCCCACTGTTACCAGCACCTACTGGGGAAAAAAAAGAGAAAAGAAAACAAATTCTTTGTAACAAATATGCATAGTCAAGCAAATCAAATACCTTCATTACCTATTTTCAAAAAATATGTCTCATTCTGTGCCCCAAATCCTTCTGCTCTCTGTCAGGAGTCGGGTAGCATGTTTCATTACTGGCTTTTGGGAATTATGGATGCTCTTTTAGTTGATCATAATTCTTACAGCTTTCAAAGCTGTTTGTCTTTACAATGTTATGGTTATCATATAAATTGTTTCAATGGTTCTGCTAATTTCATTCATCATCAGTTTATAAAATTCTTCAAAATCATTCCCGTTTATATTAATATTATCATATAAATTATTTTTCTAGTTCTTTATTTCACTCTGTACCAATTCATACAAGTCTTTCCATGTCTCTTTGAAATCCTCTATTTCTTTATTTCTCACAGCACAATAGTACTCCATCACATTCATATACCACCATTTATTCAACCTTTCCCTAATTAATAGACATCTCTTTAGTTTCTAAAGTAATTGATCTTAAAGGCAAAATATCATAAGACAACTTTATTGGTTTCTAGGGTTGTCTCAGTTATTGGTCTCAGAAAAACATGATAAAACAAAAAAAAAAGTACCAGTACTATAATACAGGAAATCATGTAAGAAACTTGCCTCAAAATACGGGAGAGGACAAAATACAGATTCATTTAATCCATAGGAAGCCAGCAAAGAGGAAGTCCAATTTCAACTCACCTGAATGCTAAATACTGTAATATTCCATTTTCAGAGCTTCAGCATTAAAGAGGGGATCTTTTGGGCATCCAGAAGGAGACACTTTACATATCAAGGAAAAAAGGTCCAAATTACATAAGATTATTTGTTGACCATGAGAGATGAAAGAAACAGTTAGAATATGATATTCTGAAAAGCAAAAGAAATTGTAAGGGTGTATATCTATGAACAGACCCCATAATCTTTAGAGTTGAAAGAGTTTTGCTCATTGGAGGAAATTTTGTTTAGATTTCCACCTCTCAGAAGCCTATTTGTAGCCTGAACATAGAGAGATTGGTAAAGAGATAGAGATAGATAAAAAGATTGAACATGTATTAAGCACTTACTAAGTACCAGACATTATCATAAACCCTAGAGATAAAGATACAAGTAAGCAAGATATCAGCCTTTGACTTCAATGGGCTAATATTCTACTTGGGGAAGTCAATACATGAAAATAAGCTAGAAAGCAGATGGTGGGGAAGGAAGGTGGGAATCATCAAACACATAGTTTGGAACTGGTGGTCAGGAAATGAGTAGAAACCTGACTCTGGACAATATAAGGTGAACATTCACTTGTCAGAGCCCAGGATAGTCACAGAGGCAGAGTGCAAGCTTCCAATGGGAAGGAGGTAAGGATGGCAGCAGTGGAGGCAGCAAGGAAAATCCACTAGTGAAAACTCAGATTGGATAGGTGTGCTACCCAAGGAGATAAGAGAGACAAAGAGAAATGGTTGCTGCATCTAGATTATGCTATGGTTATTACAATGCCAAGAGAGGTCAGCACACCTTAGATGGCAGCAGCAAAAGAGATCAGCTGCTGTCGCTGTCCTGGGACAACAATCAACAACAATCTTAACAATTCACTCTTCTTAGTGACTCAAGGAGCCAGTACTGCCAAGACTGTTGTGATAGCGCATTTCTCTATCGCTTTTCTGTGAATGAACTGATGTGTATCAGTCCTGCTGACAGGAATTGAGAGATGCCTATTTCTCCCAGGAGATGTGTGAGGGGTTATAGCTATTCAGGAACAGGAGCTAAGAGCACTGAATACCTGATTCGATTACTTGTTATTACCTCAGAATTCTGTTTTCTTTGATTTTTCTACTTTGCATTCATGTGTCATTTGGCTTGATCTTGGTATTGAGAGATACATTAAGGGTTGTGAATCTGACTAAATAACTACCCCCTAATAGTACCAGGAAATTTAAGACAAGTGCCAACATTTATCCCCAGATAAACACATATCTTGTAAATATGAGCATAACAATACAGGGAAGAAATGATGCACTTTCAGTAGCAGTGAGGAATTTAAATAATGTCTTATTGAAGAAACCAGAGATGAACAGGGCATTTGGCATGCAAATTAATCAAAGAAGAGAAACTTAAGAAATGTAACCAAGTACTTATAGCATGATAGTTTATTTTAAAAAACCAAAGAGAATCAAGGAAGAAATTGATTGCAGCAATAATTCTCTTCAGCTTTGCATTTAACCAGCTACATAAACTTATGTGAGAAGCATAATGGCTAGAGAACCAATTCTGAAGTCCAGAAGACCTGGATTCAAGTTCTTCCTTTGAGACATAAAGGCTGTATAACTTTGGTAAAGTCACCTAAGGCAGTTAGGTGGCAGAGTGAATAGAGAGCCAGGCCTTGAATCAGGAAGACCTGAGTTAAAATCTGGCCTCAGACACTTTCTAGTTGTGTGACCCTGGGCAAGTCACTTAGCCCTGTTTGCCTTGATTTCCTCAACTGTAAAATAAGCTAGAGAAGGAAATGGCAAACCACTCCAATGTCTTTGCCCAGAAAACTCCAAAGAGGGTCATGAAGTTGAAACAACTGAACAACAACAACAACAATAAAGTCACTTAACTTCTAGGAACTCCCAGACAACTCTCTAAAATTTCGTTTCAGGTAAGGTGCTTATGCAATACAATACAATACAATACCCTGTATTGTTAACCAGTAGAGGGAGTTACCCCAGTGAGAGTTCCCTATGCCAATGAAATCCCTGCTTCAGTCCAACAACAATGACAACAATAAAATAACTTGAGACAAGTTATTTAACCTGTCTGGGATGCAACTACCTCATCTGTTAGATGCCAGGTGGACTAGATGGTGTCCAGGGTTCCTTCAAGCTTTAAATCTGTAATCCTATGAACCTGAAAGTTGAGTAAAAAAAAATGCAAAAACATAAACAATGTATCTCAGATTAGAAGGGAAACAGTTTCTCTAATAAAGATCTCATTTCCAAGATATATAAGGAACGAAAAAATGAGAGCCATTCCCCTATTGATAAATGGGGAAAAGGCAGTTCTCAATGGAAGAAATCCAAGCTACCAAAAGCCACTTGAAATAATGCTTCAAATTGGAGAAACATAAATTAAAACATTTTTGAATTTCTGCCTTATACCCATCAGAATGATGAAGTTAACAAAAAAGGAAAATGACAATTATTTGAAGGGCTGCAGGAAAACAAGCACATTAATGCACTATGGGTGGAACTGAATTGGTCCAGCCATTGGTCCAAGCAATTTGTAACAAAGAATTCCCAAACTCTGCATACCCTTTGACCCAGTGATATCGCTAGTAGGTATATACTCCTCAAAGAAGTCAAAAAAAAAAGAGAAAGTACTTCTATATATAAAAGTATAGCAGCTCTTTTTGTGACGGAAAAGAACTCAGAGGGTTCGCATCAATTGGGGAATGGTTGATATGAAAGTAATGGAGTACTAAGGTACCATAAGAAACAACAAAAGGGACCATTTCAAAGAAGTCTCTGAAGATTTATATGAACTGATACGAATGAAGTGAATAGAACCAAGAGAACAATTTACACAATAACACTATAAAATGTTTCAAAAACAACACTATTTTGAAAAACTTAAGAACTCTGATCAGTGCATGGTTCCAGAAGACCAGTGATGAAGAATGCTACCCATCTCCTAACAGAGATGGACTGAGTCACACATTTTTAGATATGAGCAATGTGGGAATTTGTTTTGTTGGATTATACATATTTGTTTTTCTTTCTTTTTTCCAGGGGGAGGTGGGATTTGAAGGAGAAAAAAGAAATGCTTGTTAATTGGGGGGAAAAAATTTAAATACATTAAGTAGTATTTGGGGACAGGAGATAGATTGTCCCCTATTTTCTTATTGGAAATGTCGAAGAGAAAATAAGTTAGCTTTGTTAGAAATTCCTTCTAGAAATACCTTTTCATAGAGCCCATTTTCCAGCAAGATTTTCACTGAGATTGATTTTTACTTCTCCTTATAAGTCCTTTCCAGAGAAAATCCTCAAAATCTTTTAGAAGAAAGAAACTCTACTAACTAGTACACAAATCGTGACATTCTTGGCTGGGTGCACCAAAGAGATCCCCAAGCAGTTTTGTTTTATTTTTGGTTTTGTTTGTGTGTTTGCTTGTTTTAAGCTTAATGACCATATCTGAAAACAAGGAAATACAGAAAAGAAGAAGGGAATAAAGGGAAGAAGGTCTTGGATAGTCACTGAGTGGATAAGAAGGGTGGGGTTAATATGACTTTACTTCACCGGATTATTCATTGAACAACATTACACCATTCAATTCAACAAGCATTTTTTGAGTTCCTGTGCCAGGTACACACTGTCCCAGATACCAGGGCTTCAAAGACAGAAATGTCATAGTTGCAGCCCTTAAAGAAATCATACTCCACTGAGAGAGTGTAACATGTACTCATATAAAGTATATCTAAAGTAATATGGGAAACACTGTAACAACTGGTGGGATCAGAAAAGACCAAGAATAGGAGGTGGTATTTCAATCCTAAGAAAAGATTCTATGAATTTATTTTGAGTTCAGGTACATTTTGTATAGGCCCTGATTACAAAATACATTAAAATGAGAATGTTCAAATAATAGAGTATTTGGGTTAATGGAGTTTTAGGTTTAGAATAAAAGAATCTCAGAGTCAGAATAACTGCAGGAGTTGGTCCATCCAATATCTCCCTGAAGAAAGGGCAATTCTCTATGACATTGCTGAGAAGTGGTCACTTAGTCTCCAACTGAAAACGCCCAAAGCCTATCTAGCTTTGGGCATATGACTCTAGTTGTTCAACATCATGGGTTTGTAATGAGATGAAATGTGCCTCCTTGTAGTCCCTACCAACTCAACCTTCTACAGTTAATCCCCAAGCCATTTTGATTTTAACCCTTTGTTGTTACACATCTTTCTAAAATGTGTGAATCTTTCATGCTTAATAGGAATGTATAACGTAAAGATTGTGCACCATCTTGGGGAGGGAGGGGAATAGGGAGTAGGAAAATAAATTTAAACTCAAAAGCTTATGGAAGTAATTGTTGATAAATCAAAATAAATTAATAAAATATATTAATCTTTTCCTCTCTATTTTCTAAGTATAGTATCATGAACATAACTGAATCTTTGATGATTAAGGATCTTGCAGGGACAAGGGCGTTACCATTTTGAACTCTAGTTTCAGGTGTAGAATATGAAGAGAAAGTTGGGCTGACTGTAGATTGATGCCAGGATATAAGCAGGGAACTAATCTGTTGTTATTGTTGTTGGTTTAATAAAGGTAGATAATCATTTGCTTCCTAGTAATTTTCTCTTATGGCAGCTAGGTGGTACAGTGAATAGAGTGTGGGCCTGGGGTCAAGAAAACTCACTTTTGTGAGTTCAAATACAGCCTCAGATACTTTCTAGCTGTGTGATCCTTGCTAAGTTACTTAAAGCCTCAATTTCCTCATCTGTAAAATAAACTGGAGAAGGAAATGACAAACCACTCCAATATTTTTGCCAAGAAAACCTCAAGTAGGGCCATGAAGAGTCAGACATGAGTGAACAACAGTAAAAATTTTCTTTCTTATGGAAGTGAATCTTTCATATCTTATAAAAATGAATCTCTCAGGAAAATGAAAAGAATTCTGGGTCAACAATTTAATTAAATTCAATAAGCATTTATTAAATGCTCACTCTGTGTTAGGCTCTGTGGATACATAAAAAATAATAACAACAAAAACCAGTCACTGTCCTCAAAGAGTTTATAGTCTTCTGGAGAGTTCTGGAAAGTTGGATTCTTATTAGTCTAAGGTTTATGGTAACTAGGTGGTTATGCAACAGCTCTGTATCAGGCTCAGAATTCCCATATAAAACTGCCTCATTTTTGAGTGTGTGTCCTGACTCCAAGCGCAGCACTCTATTGACCTACAGCTGCTTTACATGCAATGCTAATATTTACAAATTGAGAAATATACCTAGAGGAGGGCCTCTTGTACATTAGGCAATTCCTCCACAGAGGATCAATGGAAGAACCTGGGACAGAATTACACAGTCTGAGAAGGCACAATAGGGCTGGGATATAAACAGATGGAATAACTTACCTGCATTGGTGAGATAACAGATATGATAATAATAATGAGACTTTTAGGGTTAAGTTCTACTTAGCCTTAAATCCATGATAGTCTCTCTGAAATTCAACTAAGTATGACTTGCAAATTAAGTTAGACCTGAAGTTGGAAGTTGAACTAAAATATCTTAGTCATTTTTAAATTTTTTAACATTTTTAATTTGAAGTTTTGAGTTCCAAATTCCATCCCTCCCTGAGATGGTAAGCAATCAGGTATAGGCTATGCATGTGCAATTATGTAAAACATTTCTATTTAATTAATCATTTGATGTACATGGATCACAAAGAAAAAAAAGCTAAATGGCTTAACTTGCGGGAAAAAAAACACATTAAGTGTCTTCACCTCATGGAATCTTTCTCCAGTGGCATTAAAATATTATTTGGACTCAAGCATACATTCTTAAAGAGATAAGGACTAAAGGTGTTAATCTTGAACTCAAACCTGAAGGCTAGATTGGACCAATGGATGAAGGTGATACCTACAAGTACCTTGGTCTCCTGCAGGAAAGCATTGACCATATCAAGAGATGTGATGGCATCATGACACCAAAGCAGAATCAGAAGAATACATTTAGAGCAATTAACACTTATGAACTAACACAATTTATTCAACCATTTCCCAATTGATGAGAATCCCCTTATTTTTCAGTTCTCTGCCATCACAAAAAGAGCTGTTATACTTTTATACATAAAGGGCCTTTCCCTTTTCCAATGTGGACCAGTTTGCCCTTCCTTAGGCAACCTGGCTACTCCCTATCCACACATTCTGGTTTAGGTTCACCATATTGAGGTCACCATATTAATGCTGAACTTAGTATGGACATCCAACTGGCCCACATCTGAGAACATTTGAGCTACACAATTTAGCTGAGCTCAAGAGATCCACCAGACTCAGGCTCTCCTAGTAGCTGCTGTGTGTTCAACCATGCCCACCCAGAAGGGTTATTCTGGAATCTGAATTCATGATCAATGTAGAATATGCAATGAGATGGTAGAGCCTCTATATCACATCACTGCATAATGTAAAAAATTAGCACCATATATTCCTAATGATATAGGAACAACTACCCAGAATTATATATCAGAAGTTTGTTGTCTTTCATGGATAGACAAATGACAAATCCCTATATTACAAATACAGATCTCAATATATCCATGAGTACTCAACCAATAAACTGCAGGGGAACCTAAACATTATTATAGACTGAACTATTGTCCACAATCACCCAGACATAATACTGATCTGTGAAAATTTAAGAACATTTTAATAGATGTTGCCAGACTAACTCCTCATATTCTCTAAGCTATATGGAATGAAGAGCTTTCAAAATATAGACCCAGGAAGAGAAATAAAATTATGTGGGAACAGGATGAGGTTCATATCAGCTCCATCATCCTGGCTACATCTGGCATTGTGCAGAGGATACTAACAGGAGCCTGTGGGTAATGACCTTACATCTTAAGACTTCTTTTCATGTACCAAAAAAAAAAAATTAGTTTTCCGCCTTGGCAATATTCCCCAGTACATTAAATATAAAAAATAATAGCAGTAAAGTAACTTGTCCTAGAACTGCTTCCATCTGAACTCCATCAAAAAAGATGAAAACTATTTTATGACAATAATAACAATGTGAACTTAATCAAATATATGCTGACCAAGAAGCATCAAGCAAATTGACACATATTGGCTGTGTGATCCTGGACAAGTCACTTAACCCTTACATGCTCTAGGCAACTCTCTAAGACTATAAGTCACAGGGAAGGTGCTAAACTACATTGGTAGAGGAAGCTTTCTTACCTGGAAGTTCTCTATCCTAATGAAATCACAAGCCCAGTCCCTATCCTTTACATACTTTTTCTCACTTGATCCTCTCAACAACCCAAAGTAAACATGTCCTAAACATGGTACTTAAGCAGAATATACTTAGGAAATTCATTTCCTTAAAGCCCTGTGATCATAATAGGATATATTGACCATCATTTGTAATAATTCTCCCCTTCCTCTTCCTTCTCCTCCTCTTCTTCTTTTTTCTCCTCCTCCTGCTCTTCCTTCTCCTCTTCTTCATCTTCTTCTTCTTGTAGTCCCTCTACAAGTATAATATTCATCTACAAAATGAACTTGAGCTTTTCTAAAGACAAATAGAAGTGAGCACCTTCCTGGGCACAAATGAGCATATTTTAGAATGGCCCCAAGCCTTTGTGGGGAGAGGGAAGGGCTTCCCTTGGATGTGTCTCTGAATAAAAATACATCAACACAGTCTCGATGGGATTTCTGAGGATCCTATCGTGGCTTAAACCTTCTGGAATGCTTTTTTTACCATCATTCAGCATAATGTAAGATCTTCTTTAATCAGGGTGCTCCTTTCCCAGCTCATACCCCATGCCTCAAGTGTTCCAAAAGGTTCACACTGTATTTCCCCTTGTCTGCTCCTCAGAAGAGAGAAGGACATATTTGTTTCTATTCACACCAGCCACTACTTTATGAATCTGATTTCAGTCATGATTTCCTATGTGTCTGTATAAAGGAAAGGGTGGAAATCAAGAACAAAACCAATAAGGCTCCCAAACCAGAAGCATATGTACCAAAGAGTAATTCGCCAGGCAAACAATGGCTGCTGAGCAGATGAAGCCGCTGAAATGTAAAGTATTCCACAATGGTTTGGCAGCTTTGAAATGCTACACTTTTGAGATTTCATCTGTTAATCATCTGAGGGGACTCTCTCCTGCTAAACAGACGACAAACTCTTCCCTTTCTACATTAACAACTGGAGGCATATAGAGAACAGCAGCTAAAGTGACAGATATTATGGGAAAAAATTGGGAAAGGGGCAGCAACCTAGTAAAAAGAGAGGGGGAAATCCACTAATTTTCATTTATCATTTGATAGAACTTCATCTCTGCATCCATTCCCCACCATATGGGGTTCACTCAAAGTCAATCACAGAAGTGAAATTTAAACCAGTGCTCTATACAGAATGCCCCTTCCAATGTTAGGCAGGCCCTGCAGGTCAGTGGAATTTTAGATTTTTAGTAGTTACAGAAAATATTTTGTAGAGAATAATATTAACCAGTACTAGGAAAAGCATATACTACCCATCAAATAACATATCAAATCAAACACAAGTTTCACTAAAATGTAAAAATATTGATGTATAATATAATATGTTCAGAATAATTTATTCTCTTGATGAAATGGGGACATTGTGGTACAGTAGAACAAAACCTGGTTTGAGTCTAACATTCTAGACATGGCTCTTCTACAACCAGCTATGTAACCTTGGGCAAGTCCTTCTTCTCTGGGGCTCAATTTCCCAATATAAAAACAAACAAACAAACAAACAAAAAGTTGAACTAGGTGATTTCTAAGGTCTGTTTCTAGCTAAACATAGATTTCTGTGGCATAGGTTAAATATAGGAATGATAGGCTCCTGGTCAGAGATGGAGTACACTTAATATGGGCTGGTAAGACTACATTTGGTTGGAGTCTTGAAAATCTAATCAAGAGAACTTTAAAATGAAAAGAAAGGAGAAAGAGAAAACCCAAGGTCTTTATCAATCAAACTATATGCCAATGATCATGCCTACAGTCTAGAAGAAATTCTTTGGCAGTAGAGTTCTGAAAAGTTCATAAAACACAAAATCCAAGGAAAGAGCCATAAATAAAGCTGATGGCCTGACATATCTATGCAGAAAAGATGGATAATTAACAAAGAGAACCAGAAATCATAATGCAAGAAAAAAGAAAATTTGAACTCATCACTGAGATCTCTCATTAATGAGATTTTGGTGAATTGGACCTTATAACTAGAATATGGCAATAAAAGGATATATCCAATCCAGAAGAAACAGGATAGATAAAGGGGGGTGGATGGGTAGAGTAATAAGAATGATAACCTACATTATATAGTGCCTACTATGTGCCAGGCACTCTACTAAACACTTTATAATCATTATGTTAAGTAAGGATATATATCCAGATATAAATCCAGGAATCAGAGTAGGTAAGCATGGTGGGGAGCACTTTAGGAAGGTAAGTAAGAAGCTATATTTTATTATACACTACTAGTACAGAAATAGCAAATTGACGAAGAGCATGGGAAACAGATCACAAATGTGGAATAGTGATATGGTATAGTAGTAATGGGGAACTTCAATCACCCCACACATCTATCCTAAGTAGAGCCGCTAATAATTTCTTGACATTCCTTAATGATTGCTTCATCCCTCAAAAGATGGAGGAATCAAGAAAGAAAAATTTATTCTCACGTGATTCTCACCAACAAGAAGGAATTGGTTGTCGAGGTGTAAATGATAGGAACTTTGTGGGAAAGTGAAAACTCCATTTTTGAATTTGTGGTAGAGGAGAGGGTATATAGGAAAAGTCTGACGTGTCTCCTAAATCAGAAGTTTCAAACACGTGGCCTGTGGGTTGTGGCCCACAACACTCTCAGGTGTGTCCTGAACCAGATTAAAACATAATTGGGAAATATTTAACAAATAAATAAAAATTAATTAATTAAACTTTATTAATAATTAATAATAATAATATACATAATTAAACTTACATAACATTGCATTTTAAAGCAAAGTCAATAGGTGGCCCGCAGGGATCCTCTTGTACAGAATAGTGGCCCCTGCTTTGATCTGAGTTTGATACCACTGCCCCAGATTTCAGGAGTACAGATTTTAAAGGGTTCACAGTAAAATAGGAAGGATTTTGTGACCTGAAATTCTATTGGGGAAGTCTGCTGAGGTTCAATGGGAAGCACCCAAGAATAGAAGTCTGATGACACAAAGGGAAACAATTGTGATGAGGAAGAAAAGGGGGCATTGTCCAAAGAGACAAACGTACATGGACAGGGAACTTATCAACCAACTTAGATATTTAAAAGAGCACACAGTAATTGCTCAAAAATGTTTTTTAATTCAAATATAGAAGATGGAAATATGGAAAGGTAATGGAAGAATGAATACAAAGATGGGTCATGATTCTCTAAGACTCATGTTGGAAATGTTAGATGTCAGAATGAGATGTAGCCAGGAAGAAAAACTAAGAACAAAATAGTAATTTTGGTTTAAAAAAAAATTGGACAAGAGAAGACCAGAGCAGAGATGAATCCACTGTAGAACTGCTTGTGTCTCCTTTTGCCTCTTTTCTCGCCAAAGATAATGCTCAATGGACTAGCTAGGTAAGGAGAGAGTAAGAAAGTCCTTCACTGATCTTGATCACTGGAGTACCAGAACCAGGAGAGCTACACTGTAGGCTAATTGCCAAATCTTTTCATTTTTATTGCCACATTTTCTCTCACACATGTTCCATTTCCTCTACGCACACAGTTACCACCAAAGGATTGGCCCCTACTCACCTTTTATCTGAATTACTCCAACAGCCTTCAACTTGGTCTTCCTGCCTCAAGTCTCTCCCCACACTAATCCACACTTTTATATAATTGCTAAAAATGATTTTCCTAAAGTTTAGGTCTGACCATCACTACCTACTCCATAAACTCTAATGGCTCCCTATTACCTTTAGCATCATGTGTGTACATTGTTTAATTGCCTCTTGAGCATTTAAAGGTCTTCACAGTCTGACCTCATCTCACCTTTCCAGTTGTCTAACACATGACTCCCCCCACATTCTGTAGTGCAGCCATATTGGTCCACTTTCCATTTCTCACATATGACAATCCTAGTACCATTTCTGCACTTTTGCATTGGCTTTCCCCATGGCTGGAATGTTTGCCTTCCTCATCTCCTCTTAGAAGCCCTGGCTTCCTTCAAGACTCAACTCAAAAACCACCTTCTGTAGGTCTTTCCTACCCCACTCCCAGCCAGTCATGTTTTCACCTCTAAAGTTACCTTATAAATGCTCTGTAGATGTTGTACATGTAACTATTTCTGCACATTTTATCTCCCTCATTAGAATGTAGATTCCTCGAGGGCAGGAAATGTTTTTACTTTTTCTTTGCATCCTCCATGTTAAGCACGGTGCCTGTTGCATAGTAAGCTAGTAAGTACTTAATAAGTGTTAATTGATTGATTGAATGATGAGATTGATGAGCCTCGGAAGACCAAGGAGAACAAGAAAGGTGATGTTTTTCATCCTTCATTCTGGAAGAGGACCAATCACATCACAATTACAACGTCTTGATTTGCATGTAAATTGGACTTAAGTGAGGCAGAGCTTACATGATTATAGAAGAGCAAATATCCTAATTTTCAAAAAAAGGAAAGAGGACAGAATCTACAAACCAGAGGCCAATGATTATACCCTAAATAGGTCAATAAAAACTATAACGAAGTAGTCATTGTGACTTTTTTTTGTGGTAATATAAAAATGGAAACAAAGTGGGTGCCCTTCTATTAGGGTTTGATTGAATAAGTCATGGTATATGAATATAATGGCATATTATTGTGCTGCTAAAAGTAAATATAAGGAATTCTGAGACAGAGGAAGATTTACATGAAATGATGTAGAGCAAGGGTGGGTAACCTTCAGGCTCAAGACCACATGTGGTCTTCTGGGTCCTTGGGTGTGGCCTTTTGACTGAGTCCAAGTTTTACAGAACAAATCTTTTTGTTAAGGGGATTTGTTCTGTAAAATTTGGATTCAGTCAAAGGGCTGCACTTGAGGCCCTAGAGGGCCACATGTGGCCTTGAGGCTGCAGGTTCCCCACTCCGGTATAGACTGATGTAAGCAGAACCAAGAGGATCAAAATGCCTATTTTACAATGACTACAACGTCAATAATTAAGAATCATTCTCCAAAGGATAAATGGTCAAAATATATGAACGGCTATCAAGAAATAAAACCATGCTCTAGATAACTAATAATTAAAGAAATGCAATTAAAACAACTTTGACATTCTACTTCATATCAATTAGACTGGCAAAGATAGCAAAACAGGAAAATAATAAATGTTGGAGAGGCTACAGGAAAACAGGCATAGGAGGAACTGTTGGGAGAACTGTGAATTGTTCTAGCCATTCTGGGAAGAAATTTGAAACTATGCTACAAAAGTTCTGAAACTGTGCATACCTTTTGACCCAGCTATACCACTACTAGACTTATAACCCAAAGAGATCAGAGAGAGAAGAAAAGGACCTAGAGGCATAAAAATATAGGAGCTCATTTTGTGGCAGCCAAAATTGGAACTAAGGGGGTGTTTTCCTAGTAGGAAATGTCTGAACAAATTAGAATATCTGATTTTAACTGAATTGAAATGTTTCAAAGGAAGTTGAGAAGACCTCTATGCACTGATGCTGAACAAAGTAAGCAGCTCCAAGGGGAAATTATGCAATGAGAAAAATGAATGCACAGAAAAATAATTTTGAAAGACCTTTGAAATTTGATCATGGCATTGATAAACTATGAGTCCAAAAAATTGAAGATGAAACACCTCAGTCTCCTCTTGCCAGAGAGATGATGAATTTAAAATTCAGAAAGAAGTATATATTCTTGGACATTTCTAGTGTGGGATTGTGTTTTGTTGAACTAAATATGCTTGTAATGATGGTTTTATTTTTCATTATTTGAAAAA
This sequence comes from Phascolarctos cinereus, assembly GCF_003287225.1. Lineage (NCBI taxonomy): Eukaryota > Metazoa > Chordata > Mammalia > Diprotodontia > Phascolarctidae > Phascolarctos > Phascolarctos cinereus. The sequence goes on along the minus strand of NW_027555736.1, from coordinate 91,573,596 downwards.
ATTTGCTCAGTTGGGGTGGGGTAGCAGTGGAAGGAAAAGATTATAAATGTTTATAGTAATAAATTAGTATTTTTAAATGCAAAAAATGTCAGTGAAAAGAAAACTATATTACCACTGAATACTCAGACATTCTGACTAATTTTGTCTTCAGAGAAGTGACAAGGAAGTATCTCTTTCTTTTTGGTAGAAAGGTAGAGGACCATGAATATGGAATATTGTTTATACTCTCAGATGCTCCCTATATCAATTATTTTGCTTACCTGCCTTCCTTTTCATAATAGAGGGATCATTTGGAGGAAGGAAAAGGAATTATCTCTTCAGGTTACTGTGATATAAAAACAAAAGGCATCAATAAGATGTATTTTTTTTAAAATCCAAACCTATGAATCAAACCCTATGGATCTGATACTTGCCAAAATTCTAGGATGAATTATTAAAGTAATGCTTAGTGAGCATTTAGAAAATGAAGTGGCGATCACAAAGAGTCAGCAAGACTTCATTAAGAAGAGGTCATGCCAAATTAACCTTATTTCCTTTTCTGGTAGGCTCACTAAAATGGCAGACCAGAGGAATTCTATAGATGTAGTTTATCTACATTCTAGCAAATGATTTGATCAAGTCTCTCATGGTTTCTTTTGGAAAAGATAGAAAGATGTGGACTAGATAAGAATAGTTAAGAGGGTTGAGAATTGGTTAAATATCTAGATGCAAACACTAGTTGCTAATGTTTTGGTGTCAGCCTGAAAGAGGATCTCTAGTGGAGTGGCCTAGGAATATGTCCTTGACCCTATGTTATTTAACATTTTTAACAGTCTCTCAGACAAAAGTAGAGAATGGCATACTTAATACATTTGCAGATGATGCAAAACTGAGATGAAAAGCTAATGTATTGGATGACAGAGTCCAGATCTATAAAGATCTTGACAGGTTAAAACACTGTGCTGAATTTGATAAAAATGAAAGCCCAAAGAGATGAATGCAAAGTCTACACTTGGATTCAAAAAATGAATTTCACAAATATGAGAAGAGGGAGGCATAGCTAGATATCCATCTGTATGAAAAAAATTTGGACCTTTTAGTGGACAGCAAGGTCAATATGAATCAAAAATGTGATATAGAAGTCAAAAAAAGGTAACACAATATTAGGTTGCATTGAGGGACATAGTGTCCAAAACTAAGGGAGTGGTATTATAATCTGCCCTAATCACAGCTAGAGTATTGTGTTCAGTTATGGGTACTACATTTTTAGGAAGGACTTTAATATTTTAAATAACATCCAGAAAAAGGTTATCAGGTTAGCAAGAGGTCTTGAGATCATATCGTACGAGGATTTGATTGAACCAATTAATTGATTTGAAGAAACAATTGGAGAAGAGGAAATTTCTAGGGCAGCATTATACTTGCTGTCCTCGAGTATCTAAAGGGCTAATGGGGGAAGGGGAATTACACTTGTTCTTCTGGCGTCCAGTCAGTCAGTCAATAAATATTTAAGTGCTTATAATGTGCCAGGCATTGTGCTAAACTCTGGGAATACACAGAAAGGCAAAAATAGTCCTTGTGCCCAAGGAGCTCATAGTCTGTTAGGCAAAACAACATGTAAACAACCATGAACAATCATGATCTATATCACATCAAATTGGAGATAAATCTCCAAAGGACCAAACTAGGAGGAATGGGTGGTTTAAGCATGATATTCTTTATTTCTTCTTAATAAGCATGATATTTCTTTGACTCCTCCACTGTACCCCCAAGTGCCAGGTACCTTTCCCACCCTGCCTCCCTCTTCAGATTTCTTTTCTATGTTTGTTTTTGTTTTTGTTTTTGGTTTTTTTTTTTTTGGTTAGGCAATGGGGTTAAGTAACTTGTCCAGGCTCACACAGCTAGTAAGCTTATGTGTCTGAGGCCGTATTTGAACTCAGGTCCTCCTGAATCCAGTGCCACTGTTCTATCCACTGCGCCACCTAGCTGCCCCTTGTATCTTATTTTGCCCCATTAGATTGTCAGCCCCTTGAAGGCAGGGACTATCTTTCATTTTCATATCTGTAGCCTCAGTGCTTAGCACAGTGCCTGGCAATAGTGAGCACTTAATATCCCATGATGTTAATCCGATGACATTATAACCTATGACAGTATGTCATAGGATAAATAATGACAATAATAAACAATAATAAATAATAAATAAATAAATATTGTTGTTATTATTATTATTATTATTATTGCTAGAGAGATTCAAAAGTAGAATGACATGCCTCAGGAGGCAATTCATTCCCCCTCATTTCTGCACCCTAATAATACTGAGCATTTTATACATGGCTTTAAAGTTTGCAGAGCACTTTACATATGACATCTCATTTGGTGCTCACAACAACTATAGGAAGTAAGTGCTATTTGTTATTCCCATTTTACAGGTGAGGAGACTGAAGCACAGAGAGGTTAAGTGACTTGCCTAGGGTCACAAAGTTAGTAAGAGTCTGAAGCAGGATTTGACTTCTAGTCTTCCTGCCTAGGCTTCCTGACTGATTCTGTGAATTTTCTGGGTTAGGCCCATAATCTCTCCTGTTGGGGTGATTTTAACTTTTTTTGTCACCAACTCCTGCCCTTTAATTAAAAGAGTTACTTTGTGTCCTTTAAGCCCATAATCTCTGTTATAGCATTAAAAATCCAAAATATTGTTGCAGTTTACAAACAACCTCTGGGAAGAATCAATTCCATCTTTTCCTCACCCACTCCCAAAGGTGTCTCAAATAGCTAAATATTTTAGAGGGCTCTAGAACAGTCAAATTCTTAGCACTGACTTGATGAATAAATGATGCCGTAACTTCCATCTAATTATTGTCTAATGCTCTCTAATTCACTTCGGATTGCTGTTTGACTATTTCTATGACTTCATAACATTTCAGCTGACCCAGAAGAAACAGCTTGGTACAGAACTGGATTAGGTGCCTCTATGCCATGGAAGAAAAGTAGATATTGAAATCCCTCATTTGAGTTGGAAGTAGGGGTGGGGGTGGGGGTGGGGGTGGGGAGAGAAGAGGGCACTCCTATAAATTTAAACCCATCCAAAACATGTCTTTACATTTTATTTTAAAAGAAAGGGGGGAAATCCTAAGTGTCTGAGGCCAAGATTCTATTCTGCCAAGTTTGAGCATGGAGCAGATTTTTACGGTTGAATTATAAGCCCCTGAAAATAGGTTTATTATGAAAGTGCTAACATACAACTATAGCCTTTAGCAACAAGAATGGTGCTGTTATGATAATGCTTAGATCCTTCTCTTTGTGCTGAATTGGCAAAGGAAGGCACCTGATTGGGTTTCTCTGCTAATGTATGTCAATGTCAGTCTACAGAGTGTGTCACTTTATAACAAGACACATAAAAGTTTTTTAGTAATCCTTGCCTAGAGAGTGACTCAAGAAACCCAGCTCAGAAATTACTCTATCCATCACTGACATTAGACCAGTAGCTAATGTTAGAAGCATAGTCTCCTAGAGCATGAGAGAGATTTGGATTTGGGAGTCTGTATTTATACATTGTACATGTATTTGTATGTTTATGTCCACATATATAATGTGTTTATACAGATATGTATATATGTATAAATGTGTGTATCTATATATCTATCTTCATATCTGTCTGGATATATGTATGTATATTTACCTAAACGTATGCTCCTCTTCCCTCCTCTCCTCTCCTCTCCTCTCCTCTCCTCTTTCTCTCCCTCTTCCCACTGTCTTTGTCTCTGTCTCTGTTTCTGTCTCTCTTTCTCTCTGTCTTGCTGTCTCTGTCTCTCTCTACAATGTCCATGGTCATACATCTAGTGTGGATCAGAGGCAAGGCTTGAGCCTAGTTCATTTAAATCATCATCAGCATGGAATGTATGTTTATATTCTCTGTTCTCTGACGTGACAATATTCCCCTATGGAGAAGGGCCAGCTTTCTTTTTTCATTCTCTTCATTTGGGGATAGAAGAGGGAACGTGGAGGGCACATGAAGAATTCAAGACCAAGATACTACCATTTGCTCCCAGTTCAAATGCTCTAAATACTTTGAGGATCTGAAGTTTTTCCTAAGAGACCCACATGTTTACTTTCTGTTGCTACTTTTTTTTTTACTACAAAGTCAAACATTTGGAACTGTACTGCATGGTACTCACACAATTTCCATGACAAAATCCAAATTATACTCAGATGGAATGTAAATCTGTCTTGTGATTGGCTGCAAAAGCAGTCTCAGTTATCTAGTGAGTTCCCTGGGACCAGAGCTTCAGGCTCCTGGTCTAAGTCTATATACTATAACAAGCTGGATTCCAAAATATGTTCAAACTCACAAACCCAATATACCATATAACTCAAATTGTTTCACCATCTACACCCATGGAATTAGACAATCATAATGAGATAATGTATGTAAAATGCTTTGCTAACTTTAAAGCTCTAGGTAAATGTGAGCTATTATTGGTATTGATGTGACATCAAACAACATGACCCTGAAGACAATCTTCAATTAATCAGAGTTTTATTTCCTTTTTTCTCTTTTTCTCTCCCTCCATTTAATGCCAATTCTCTACTTTTGGGAAAAAGAAAAAAAAAATTAAGCTGATATCAGGGATTTAATTTTAAAGATGAGTGTTTAAGTGATGTCCCAGCGTCCATACATTCAGCTCAAAATCTTATACCTTCTAAGGCTATGAAACTGGAAAATCATCATTTATATTTGGGCTGCTCGCTTGAGATCAATATGACACAATGCTATAAGATCAGATGAAGGAGATGTGGGGGAACAGAGAAAGGCTATGTGGAGGGGGTGTCATTTAAATTGACCCTTCATGGGTAAGTTGAATGTCAGCAGAGAAAGGTATTGATGAAAGGGAAATATTACAGGTACAGAGAACCTGTTTTGTTCAGAGGTGGGAAAGTTGTGAGACCTACTTCTGAGGCTATAGTGAGTAATCAGGCTGCCAGTGACCTAAATGATTGAAAATGCAAAGGTTGGTTTCTCCTAGTGCCCACACATGCTTGATATGTCCTTGGAAGACTCTCGGATTGGGACTGGACCCATGACTCCATCGAAAAAGGGAACTCCTTGATGAGGAAGCTCCCTTTCCCAACAGGGTAAACACTTTCCCTGAAACTTAACATCTTGGGAAAATGCCTAAAGCAGAGGTGTCAAACACAGTGCTAACTGGACCCATGCGGTGGGGGTGAGGGGACTGGTGAACACTGAAGCACTCTTCAATCATTTTCAGTTGTGTCTGACTCTTTGCGACCCCATTCAGGGTTTTCTTGGCAGAGATACTAGATTGATTGGTTTGCCACTTCCTTTTCCAGCTCATCGTACAGATGAGGAACTGAAGGAAACAGGGTTAAGCGACTTGCCCAGGGTCACACAGTCATTACAGGTCAGAAGTAGGACTTGAATCCAAGTCTTCCTATTCCAAGGCCAGCTGTCAACTGGATGCATCGTGGCTGCCTCTAACTTATTCAACAACGAAACAATTAGAATCCTTTATATAATAGGAATACTGACTTAACTGACTCAAAGACAGTCAAAGTTGGAATGGATCTTAAATATAATATAGAAGAAAGAATACAGAGGAGATAACAGAGTCCCAAAAAGCAATTATTTCTTTCTGGGTCACAAATGAGTTTGAGGCTTGGACTGAGACTCGGTTCTCAACTCCCAGGCCACTTACTGTCCCTCCATTAAACCGCATTGCCTCCTCTCTGTTGAGAATGTACGTATAGTCTCTTAATATCTCTCTGTCAGAAACACAGCAATTACTCACCACTAAATACCCTTCAAAAAAGATGCAAAGAACTCATTAAATTGATATTATTTAAAACATCTGCTTAAGAAGAAAGAAGATGATGCCTAGCCTTACCAAGTGGTAAATTGTTTACAATTTTTTTTTACAATATTTCTCAGTTTCAGGTACCTGCATCCTATCACAGATACCATCAAACATAGTACAAATGAATTAGCGATTCATCACTCACACACTTTCATTTGAAATGGTTTTTTGGCTTACTTATTTATTTTGCAAATAACTTATGAAAACCTCTAATTGGGAGAGATTGTTTGGTAGCAAGATTCATCTGGGAATTGTGTCAAGCATAATGGATGATGATAGGCAATAACTGCACTGGGAACCTTTTGTGCTGTGTGTGAAATGCTCAAAGTGATTGCAAATGTGACACATTCCGAATCCAGAATCATCTCCTTTCTGGGGGAAATAGTGTTAAAAATTCTGCCTTGATGTTCAGATAACAAGAGTCAGCTCAGGGGCCTTTATTTGGAGTTCTGTATATTGTAAATAATATGAGAAGCTTCCCAAATTCAAGGATTATTTTTAAAACACAGCTCAGAAAAAAAAAATCAGATGAGCTTAAAAATAAAATCAGACATCAGTGCTTTGGTCCCATTGTTTTGTGTGCTATTCATCTCTTAACAAGTGTCATTGTTCCTGATCTCCACAAAGTGTAACAACTATTATATCTCCACAGTGATGTTAATCACAGGCTTTAGAGGGGGAAAAATCAAATTGTTTAATACATCATAGTAGAGGCCGAACTCAGCAGCCAGGGATGCCATGTACAGTCAACCCTGAGTCGCTGGGAAGCACAAGAAAGCCGGTGAGGGTGTGTGTGAAAATGAGGCTATAGAAGAAAATAAAGGACTTACTTCTTTCCTCATTCTCTCTCTTTCTTGGCCCTTTGTCTCCCAATAACATTTTTTTTTTCATTTTGCCAATTATCTCACTCAACCAGTCAAAATTGTTTATTAAACAACTACTATGTGCAAGGCCCACAGTGTGGCTTCCATGGTAGCACTGAGCTCCACTTGGCAGTTGGCATTAAAACTTGCCCTTGAGTCTTACTCTGGCATTGGGTACCATTTTCACTTTTCTCAGCCTCAGTTTCCTCATCTGTAAAATGAAGATATTAATACTACCTATCTCAAAGGGCTGTTGTGAGGATCAAACGGGATGAAAATGTGAAGTGCTTTGCCAACTTTAGAACACCATTTAAGTGCTAACAATTATTACCATTATTTTTATTTTCATTTTTAGTATTCATCTTTACCCACTGCAAAGGGAATTCCTTCCAGAGTGTCCCAGTCTAACAGGAGATTCAGTTCTCTCTCTTTCACAACTTTAGTGATGCCATGCCAAAGTAGGGTCCTCTCATAGCTTATTCTTCTTTATTTCAAACCTTGTTGACCCTGGCCTCACAAAGACTTGTCTAGGGAGCAATGTCATTGCTATCTTCTGGCTCCAAGAGCAACCCACTCACAAGTACCAGTTTCACATATGGTGACCACAAATCTCAAAGTCTTTATTCCTTAAGACACCTGGGAAGATTACCCCTTGCCCTGGGGAGCATACATCACTCTTTCAAGAGCTGATAAAGCTTCCCAATTTCTCTTAAATTATCTCTCTTGAATACTCAAAAAAATCTTTCCTGTGTCAACTGGGTGAAAATATTCAAATTATTTTAGACTTTTATCAGTCACATTTCAGATAGAGAAGGTGAAAAGGAGGAAAAATCCCTGAAGACTGGCTAAAATAATAACCAATTATTATAATTAATAAGAATTCACATCGATATAATGCTTTGAGGTTTCCGAGGCACTTTTCTCATAACCACCCTGTAAGATATATAGTACAATTGTTATTGTGTCCATTTTACAGATAAATAAAACAAACAGGTGATAAGACTTGCTTAAGATCTCATTGCTAAAGTGTTAAAGCCAAGATTTGAACTGAGGGGTATAGGATGTACACATAAATAACTACATCTGAAATAAAACATGCCTATAAAAGATATATGAACATTTATAGAAGGGAGAGACCACTTCTGAATTACTGGCAGATTCAGAGAAGGCTTCATAGTAGAGTTGAAGTTTGAGCTGGACCTAGAAAACTGGATAGTGTTTGAACAGGTGGAAATTTGGCAGGCAGGATATTTCAAGCACAGGGAACAACACTATTTAATTCAACAAGCGTTATAAAGCATCTACTATGTGCTTGGTACCATGCTAAGTGCTAAGAATAAAACAACAAAAACAAACAATCCTTACCCTCAAGGAACTAAAATTCTATTGGGACAAAGACATGAAGCTAGCAAAGTATGTTTGGGGAACAGTAAAATAGTCTAGTTTGAGTCAAGTATACCATGTGTGAGAGTGAGTTAAGTAGGGCAAAATCATGTTTTAAGATAAAGCTTTGAAGGTCAAGCTGAGTTCAGACTTTATTTTATGGGCAGTAGGAGTTTTTTATTGTTTGTTTTGTTTGATTTTGGGGGGGGGTTGGTCTTTTTTTTGAGCAGATGAGTAAATGGCATTATTAGCCCTAAGAATCAGAATCCATCACTTGTATATTGGATGTCATGTAGGGAGAAGGCAGGAGTTGGAAAGACAGGTTACATAACTAGTGATGTAAAGCCCAAGTCCGAACATAAAGGTAGCTCTCTTACTCTATTCGTACTGTCCTCTTCTCCTGAGTCCTTTGCCCCCTCTTCATATCATTGAACTTCCCCCACCATCAGCTTGCCTTTACTCATACACATGTGATGCTGAACCAAGCTGGAGAAAATAACAAAGCCATGCTGACTGGGTCTACTACAAATTCATGATACATCACTTCAGCTGGGCCCTCAATGCTGCAAGGCAATCCTTTGACATTCCCTAATTATCTCACTATCCCACTGTCTGCAATGGCATTTCCAAAATTTTGCATTCCTCCTCAAATTTTCTATGGCTTCTTTACCCCCAACTCTCTCAGCCAAGAAACTTGTCTCATATTTTGCTGAAAAAAGGGAGGTTATTCACTGAGAGCTCCCTCTTCTCCTCTTCTCCTTATCTCACATCATCCAGATGCCTTCTATTTTAATTTGTTTGGCTAGTTGGCCAGCCTTGCTTCATGTCCTGCTTCTAACATATTGACTGTGTGGTCATGGACAAATCATTTAACCTCTAAGCGCTCTATGTAACCTTCTAAGACTTTCTTGTAGAGAAGATGCCAATCTGCCTTGGCTAAGAGAATTTCCCTACCATTGAATTCTCTGTAACAATGAAATCATAAATGCAATCTCTATCTTTAGTCCTTACTTAAGACCCCACTTGTTTTGCCTGGATTTGTTGAACAATCAACACTTTCATCAAAATTTTTTGTTGATTTATTGAAAAATCATTCAGCTTTACTATTTTTGACAAAAATCACAAGATGTCATATGTTGCAGCTGCTCAATTCTTGGCACCTCCATTGAATCCAAAGAGCTGGAAAGATCACTAGATCTCAGTGTCGCATACGATGGGATATTAGAACATCAAGAAGTACCTGGAATTCATCATTAAAACATCCTGATTTGGGGGGTTTAACTCATAACACTTACCCTCTCCAAGCTAACTACTTCACTTTCAAATTACTGACTAGGATGTGTAACAGTGGTCACTACTGGATGCATTTACATCCTGCAAGCAACTATTAAACCACTAGAGGGCAAATATATTCATTAAGCCAGGCTTATCTATGCCAGTATATCACATATGGTGGACATAACTAGCGAAAATATATTCAAACAGTATACATAGATACCACATGTGCTTTCTGCTATACAATGGGTTGCATTAAAAGCTCATCCAAAATTCATTCAAGAATGGTCGTGAGAAAATGAAAAGGCCTGCTTTTCTCTAAATCACCTATGAAAATGTCCATATCAGTCATACTTTTATTTCTAAATTTAGTCAGAGCACTATTGAATATTTGACATGAAAGACACCTATTCTGAGATTGACTAGTTCAACCTTCTCATTTTACAGATTGGAAAAATGGGGCCCACGGATGGGAATTGACTTGCCCAAAGTCACATAGCTATTTAGTGACAGAGCCATGACTAGGACCTATGTCTCTTGATTCTAATATGAATTGACCATGTTATCTTTTTACCATGCTTCCAGCCTTTCCCTCAGCAGCTTTTAGCAATTCAGCTTTAATACTAATCATTAATCATTCAACAAACATTTATTAAGCACTAGTGATGTGCACTATACCCAACCGGGCATACAAGAAAGACAAAAACATGGTCCCTGTCCTCAAGAAGCTCACATTTTGATGGGGGAGACAATATGTAAATCACTACATGCAAACAAGACATATATGCTGTTGTTCAGTCATTTTCCAGTGATGTCTGACTCTTTGCAACCCCACTTGGGGGTTTCTTGGCAGAGATACTAGAGTAGTTTGTCATTTCCTTTTCCAGCTCATTTTACAGATGAGGAAACTGAGGCAAACAGTATGAAGTGACTTAGCCAGAGTCACACAGGGAACAAGTATCTGAAGCTAGATTTGAACTCAGGAAGAGGAGTCTTCCTGAGTCCAGGTCAGGTACTCTCTCCAGAGAGAGAGAGAAAGAGAGACAGAGACAGAGACAAAGAGACAGAGACAGAGAGAGAAAGTCTTTCTAATCCTTCTAGTTTTGTTCCATTAACTTCTTCAATCTTTGTGCAGTAAATTTATAGAGATGGGTTCCTCCAAGAGATCCTACTAGTGAGAATGAGTAGTTTTTAAAGGTCTAGACAACCTAATGAATAATAAAGAAAAACTAGAATATTCTGAGGTTCAATTCAATTCAACACATTTTTTATGATAATAAAAGCTAGAATTTATTTAGTGCTTTAAGGTTTTTAAAGTGCTTTACAAATATTATCTCTTTTTATCCTCACAATAACTCTGGAAGATAGATGATATTTTTAAAATTTATTTTATTAATTTATGTTGATTTATCAACAATCACTTCCATATGCTTTTGAGTTTAAAATTTTCCCCCCCTTCCTCCCCACCACCCTTCCCAAGATGGTGCACAATCTGATATGGGCTATACATTTACATTCCTATTAAACATATTTTCACATTAGTGAAGTTGTAAGTAAAAATTAAAACCAATAGGAGGAACCATCAGCAAGAGGAAACAAAACTCAACAGAAGAGAAAAAAAAAGATAGCAATTCAACTTCCATAGTTCTTTCTTTGGATGTGGATAGCATTTTCCAGCATGAGGCCTCTGGAGATGTCTTAGATCCTTGTATTGCTGAGAAGGGTTAAGTTTATCAATATTAGTCACTGCACAACATGGCTGTTCAATACATATTTTTATTATATAGTAGCTCTATGCTAGGAATTGGGAATACAAAGGCAAAATCCAATAAAGCCCCTGCGCTTAAGGAGGGCAAGACCAAGAAAAAAGCCATACTTTCCCCCAATTCATATGTCCATGGTTCTATCAAAGATGTAATCCCAGGTTGGATGGATTATGGGTATGGTCCAATGTTATAGCATTTCTCATTCCCTCTACTTCCTGTGGCAGCCCGTGATATTTTGGGATAGCTCTAATTGTTGGTAAATTTTTCCTTACACCAAACCTAAATCTATGCTAAAACATTCTATTCCCCTGGAAGTTAAGAGGTTAAAGGGAATAGAGTGGTATGGTTACTACCAAATATGATACAAACACTTAAACTTAAGGGTTTTCCCCATAGTTAGTCCTCTACTGGATGAGTTTTCACACATCAATGAGCTGCTTCCATGTATAAGTTGGAGATGCTTGGAGTCATCTCTGCCTCTCTGTATGACCTTACATTACTCCCTCAATTTCTCTGTGAATCTTTCTCTCTCTCTCTTTCTGAAATAGAGACAATGCTACTTTTACCAGATGAGGTTAGAAGGAAAGATCAGATAGTATCTGGAAAGTACTTTGAGTTCCAAGGAAATGTGGCTTTGTGTGTTATATAAATACCAGTTATTACACAGTATTATTTTAACCTGGACCAAGTTTAGATTAGTTGTATGAATCATTCATCAACCTTTACTTTGTATAATTAGAAACTTGTGGTTCTCAAAATCTTTGGGAGGCAAGTTAATGGAAAGGTAATAGGATGGGAGAGAACTTAGAAGTCATTGACTCCTGGTTTAAAGACAGATATGTATTGATTGATGAAAGAAAATCTATTATCAGTTTTTAATTTTTTCAATATATTTGGTGATATTCATTTGGGCAGATTTGTAATCATCTGTGAATTCTTATTTTTCCCATTAGCCTCTTTCATATTCACTGCACTTCCTTATCATATAAAGGATAGAGCTGTGTTTGTACAATATACCTCTCATTTTGTTCCTAGGACCCTTATTTTACAGATGAGGAAACTGAGGACCAGCAAAGATTAAGTGCCTTTGCCCAAAGTCATCTGGTGAGTGAGCATCAGAGTCAATATTTGAAATCAAGGTATTCTAATTACAGATCCAATGCTCTTTCTATTTCATCATATGACCTATTTAGTGGACATTGTATCTATACATGCTGGAAGAGCCATACAATGTAGACTTTAATTTAACATTATCCTGTAAACTATTTGTTGGAGGGAGGAGTTTCACTGAATGGGTTTTTTTCTCTCAATACAGCATAGTTCAAAGGGAGTTTGTTCAATTATTCACCTTTCTATTGATATTGATATTCTTCAGAGCAATGAAAATGGTGATACTTAAACTGTTTTAAAAGGATAGCATTTGCAATCCTATCAATCAGGAAAAGGAATAAAGAAGAGAGAAGAAAGGAGTCACCTAACTAGGTGACTCAGGGAATAAAGTTCTGGCCCTAGAATGATAAAAACCTGAGTTCAAAATTGGCCTTAGATACTTACCTGGTCACTTTAACGCTGCCTGTTTCCTCATCTGTAAAATGGGGATAACAATAGCACCAGGGTTATTGTAAGTATCAAATGAGATAATAATTCTAAAGCACTTTGCCAACTTAAAGCACTATGTAAATGTTAGCTATTATTAGGAGCTCAGAAAGACTGCTGTCCATCCTTTTTTCCATACGTAAGTTTTCACTTGAGAGTAACTTGGGTGTTCAGAGGTATATGAATAACTCTTGGAGACCCCACTAGTGTGACACAGAGTATTGGAAATAAAAGTGTTGACCTCACATCAGCAATGTACCAAAAGAACCCTACTCACCAAATGGTTCATCAATTAAATCATTTCCTAAGTGCCCCATGTTTTTCCTAGAGTGTAATTCATAGAGTAAAATGATTTGAATGAAGGTCAAGGCTATAAGGTGTGGGGGAAATAAACAACAACAACAATGAAATCTCAGAGCTGGAAGAGACTTTTGAAACCAACTACTACCCTCCTCCTCCAACAAGCTCCTCTACCAGAAGACAAATAAGTGGTCATCTAGCCTTTGCTTGAAGACCCCCAGTAAGGGAAAGCATAGTCCCTCCTTTGGTAGAAATCTGTCTCCTTGCAATTTTTTTTTTTGGCTAGGCAATGGGGTTAAGTGACTTGCCCAGAGTCACACAGCTAGTAAGTGCTATGTGTCTGAGGCCGGATTTGAACTTAGGTCCTCCTGAATCCAGGGCCGTTGCTCTATCCACTGCACCACCTAACTGGCCCTCTTTGCAATTTCTACCCAATCCCCCTAATTACCAAAATGAACCACTGTTCTGATACCAAAGAAAACATGTTGAATTACCTTTCTACAAGACAGTCTTTCAGATATTTAAAGACAATTAACATGTGCCCTGCCTTCCCCTCAACCCAAGTCTTCTCTTCTCCAGGCCCATTCAGCTTATTCTCATATGTCATAAACTTGAGGCCTTTTACCATTCTTATTGCCCTCCTCTGAACTCTCTGAAGCTTATCAATATCTTTTCCAAACTGTGGCACCTAAAACTGAACAAATATTCCTAGATATGATCAGATAGGTGCACAGCACAGTTGGGATTATCACTCACCTATCAATCAGTAAACATTATTAAGCCCTTATTATGTGCCAGATATTGTGCTAAGTACTAGGGATACAAATATAGTTTTAAAAAAATACCCTGCCCTCAGAAGCTTACATTCTAATATCCTCTGAAAAACATCCTGCTTTAGGGCAGTTAGGTGGCACAGTGGATAGAGTGCTGAGCCTGGAGTCAAGAAGACTCATCTTCCTGAGTTCAAATTTGGCCTCAGACACTTACAAGTTGTGGAATCCTGGGCAAGTCACTTAACCCTGCATGCTTCAGTTCCTCCTCTAAAATAAGCTGGAGAAGGAAGTGGCAAACCATTCTAGTATCTCTGCCAAGAAAACCCCAGGAGGGTCATGAAGAATTAGACATAACTGGAGCCATTCCTGGTAATGTAACCTATTATCACACATGGTGTTTTATTTCTTGGTTTTTTTCCACACTTGACATTCTGTTGACTCATATCAAGTTTGAAACCCATATCCCACTGAGTCTTCTAGAAATTAAGGGCTGTACACCAATTACTCCCCCAATTTATGTTTGCAAGGTGGATGCTCCTGAGGTATTGTGGGAACATAAAATAAACGTTAGTGGTGGGATTATCAAGTCAATGGAAACATATCAAATGACAGATTGTTTATAAATTCCATCTCTGGGATTTTATTTGGGATTGAAAGAGAGAGCAGTAGGCAGAGATGAGGTGAGAGAGAACATTCCAGGCATGGGGGATGGCTAAAGAAAATGTCTGAAACTGAAAGAACCATCTTATTTCTGGAATAGCCAGGAGGCCTATGTCACTGGATAGAATTGTGTTGGAGAGTTAGAAAACTGGAAAGGTAGGGGGTAAGATTGTGAAGGGCTTTGAATACAAAATAAAGGATTTTGTATTTGAAAAACAAAATAAATAAAAATGCGAAAAAAATTAAATTCTATCTCAATCCCTTCAAAAGGTGAATAAGAAGTATAGAGTAGGAAAAGGAAGGATGAAATATTCTTTGAAAGAATGGAAACACAGAGAAGGAGGATCTGATGTATCATGGAGGCAGAGTAAGGATCTGGAAGTGGCAGGGGATGGAGAGCAAGGGCTATGTACTCTACATCTTAGCTAGGTGGGTCCTGGGGAACGAGCAAAAAAGCAACTTGTCCTTCAGAGAGCATCAGTGATACAATATTCTCATAGGAAAACTACATTTGATTAGGGCAGAGAGGGGAAAGCAATGTGACAGGAAGAATTTGCAAAGGAAATAAACCAATTGATGATAGAGAAGACATTCCAGAGAGCTTATTGTAAGAGACAGGCAGAGAAATAAATGATCAGAGGAAGTATAGTATTGACATGAAAATACATTAAGGGAATAGGATTTGTTCACATAGTCACGATGGGCCAGGGCAGAGGTTCTTAACCTGGGGTCTGTGAATTAATGTGTGTGTATACAATTATATAAAAAAGAAATAATTGCAATATTTTCCTTGGTAATATCCTTAGTAATCCTATGCATTTTATTTATGCATTTAAAAACACTTCTGAAAAGGGGTCCATAGGCATCACTTGAAAAGTTCATGGTACAAAAAAGTTAGGAATCCTGGCTAGGGATTAGGGAAGCAGGTATTTTGTGAGCAGTTACATGAGAAGGACTTGATGGCTGTAGGTTAGAGAAACTATAGAGATGCAAAAATGTACAGTATAAGTTATTTTTATGTGTTTGAAGTTAGTGTGAGACTGGCAGTTAGGCTAAAATAGAGGTGGGCTCAGCTTCATCTTGTCCTGGACCCTACCATGAGGTAACTTATCAAAACATCCTCTGGCTTCAATCCTGCCCAAGAATTCTTAGATTATTCTTTATTTTAAAAAAAGAAAAAAGAAAATCTTCAATATTTTCAGGGAAATGTAACCTGTAGTACTTGCCGATGCCTTCAAATGATTATAACTGACATATCCATTTACTGTAAGAAATCACCTTTTAGATGTTTTACACATACACACACATACACACTTTGGCCAAGTTGTATCTAATGCAAGTAAATTTAAAATCAAATTTGCAATTCCATTTTAATCCTCAAAATATTTATTTGTATTTAATTATAGACATGAAAGATAAAGTGATTCTATTCTTCTTCCCCCTAAAAAAGAAAGAATGGAAGCAGTGTTTTAAGAAGAAAACAATAATAAGAATGTGAAGAGGCAGGAGGGAATCTTAATCTATGTAGGGATGTTGGAAAGTGAAAGAAAATGATAGAGAAAAGGAAAGTTAATAGGACTTATTGAACAATTAGAGCTAAATAATAGATAGTAATAGTAAGCTCTTCCTGTAGAAGGGTATCTGAATGGCTCAGTGGATAGAGTGTTGGAGTTGGCCTTAGAAAGATCTGATTTTGAATTCTACTTCAGAAACTGATTAGCTATGTCACTCTGAGCAAGTCACTTAATTGCTGTGGGCTTCAATTTCCTCATCTATAAAATGAGGTGGTCAGAATTCTAAGGTTGCTTCCAGTTCTAAGTCTTTTATCCTTTGATTTCAGAAAGAATAAGATGCTTCTGCTCTAAGAAATGATATGGCTCAGAAGGTATCACCAAATGAGAGATCATTCTATCAAATGATTGGTGGGAAATGAGTTTAGTAGTTGTGTTTGATGAGTGACTACCTCTAAAGGGGGTATTATTGGTGCAACCATTTGTTGACTTTAGGCGATAGAGACATCTGCCATCTTCCTGGAGTGTATTTAGGATAAAACAGAGAGGTTTCCGAGACTTATCAAACATAGTGACCACCCTTGGTGATTCATGTGATGACTAATAATACTACCAGATGAAACCTAGGAAGTATTGCTAAAGGTAAAGTAATCTTTAATAAACTTTTAACCCCACTTGATTGTTCCCACCCCTAAAGACCTTAGAGGCATAGTGTTTTCATCACTAATACAGACTGAAAGTAGGGATTCAGAAGAGAAAGGTATTCTTAAGGAAGTAAGCATCCAAAAAGTTGGTGTCTCAAATTTGGATTTCTGGGCCATAGCTTCAAATATAAGAGTAATGAATATAGTCTTATTTTTTTTTACCAACAAAAGCTGATAAAAACATAATTTTAAATCTGGTCAAGAAAGGTTTGAATAGAAAAGAGAAGGGGAGGGAGAAAATTGCCTACATAGATCTCTCAATTGGACACCTTGCTGTCCTCCATTAACCTCAAGTGAATTAAATCCTAGGGTCATATAAGAACTGGTAGGTTGGACTGCTGAGCCATGTCAGTGATCTTTGAAAGGGTACAGAAAGAAAAGTAGTTGCACAGGGCTAAAGAAAGAAAAATGTATGAATTTTCTAGAAAAGGAAGCAGGTAGAGTCCAAAAATCACAAGTCAATGATTTGACATTAGTTCCTAACAAAATTCTAGAAAACATTGTTGTTGTTCATCCTTCATTCTCCAAGAGGACTAATGACATCAAGAGGGTGATGTTTTGACTTGCCTGTGAGTTGAATTTAATTGAGGCAGAACTGCACAAAGCCATCAGCCTCACTCTGTCTTCCAGAGTCATCAAAGTCAATACATAAGTCAAGACCACTGCTGATAGCCTGGGATGCAATAGATGACCTTGGCCCTTCTAAATTAAGGTCTGTCCCAGACCTTAGTTTGTTTGAGGTGATGCCCTTTCAATGACTGGGGGCTAGGTAAGAATGGAGACAAAATATGGTCTAGTTTACCATCACAAAAATACCTATCTGGGAGACCTTTAAAGTTTCTGGCCAGAACAGAAAACAATTGCTATTTATACTCATTCTAGGCCATCAAAACCTAAATGCTTTATGAGCAATTAGAAATGGAAAATAGCCAGCATGGCTTCATCAAGGGCAAGTTAAAGCAGACTAACCCCATTTCCTTTTTTTGGTAGGATAATTTGATTGATAAATCAATGGAATGCTGTAGGCAAAGTATACTTAGATTTTATCAATAAGTTTTACAAAGACTCTCATGCTCTCTTCATTAAAAAGACTGAGTGTTGTGGGTTGCATACTACAGTTAATTGTATTTGAAAATAATTGAATAACTCAATGAAAAGAGTAGTCATTAGAGAGCTGATGTGAGCTTAGAGGGAGATCTCTAGAGGTATCTGTCATTGCTTTAGTACTTAGCACAGTAGAGTAGGTGTTTAAAAATGTACAGTGAATGTTCATTAACTAACATTTTGTTCAGTGACTTGAATGAAGTCTGTCAGTTGTACATGTAACATGAAGCAGAGAAGTATACATAACACATTGGCCAAGAAAGTAAGGATCCAGAAAGAGCATGATAGGCTAGACTCAAGGGCTGAATCTAAGAAGATTAAGTTAATAGCAATAAGTATAAAGTCTTATACTTGAGTGTAAAAATGTCAACCTCATAAGTGCAGGATGGTGGAGGCATAAACAAGTTATGTACAAAAAGAGTCTTGGAGTTTAATGGAGAGTAAGCTCAAAATCAGCTACCCCCATCTTGTGAAAGCTCCAAAATGTTAATGCCATCATAAGGTGCATTAAGAGCCATCCTAAGATACATTAAGAGAAGAAGATCAATGTGGTTAGATGCCTGGAAAACATGCCATATATTAGGAGAATTTCATTCATTCAATAAGGATTTATTAAGCACCTCTAAAGTGTATGAGACCCCATACTAAGTAATGAGAATAGAAAGACAAAAATTAAATAGTCCCTGCCCTCAAATGACTTAGCTGGGTGACCCTGGGCACCCCTCTGAAATTATCCACAGCCTCAGTTTCCTCTTCTGTAAAATGAGAAATTTGGACCTGATTAGCTCTAAGGTCCCTATAAAGTTGAAAGAATTGTTGATGTAACTGGGGATGTTTATACTGGGCAAGAGAAGACTTAAAGGGGAATACAAAAGCTATTTTCAAATATTTGAAGGGTTGTTATATAGAATAAGGCCTGGCCCTAGTGGGCAAAACTAGGACCAATGGGTGAGTTGCCAAGATATAGATTTAGGTTTCATTGAAAAACTCTTTAATAATTAGAAACATTCACAACTATCTTAAAAGGTGATTGGGTGCTTGTGATCTCCAGAAACTGGAGTAGCCCCTCTCTGAATCAACAGCCATTTAAAAAAAAATTGTTTTGTTTCCACCAAATTTTGCCCAGTATTTGTCCTTCCCCCACAAAGAGAGTTTCCTATAACAGGATATTTTTTAAAGAGGAGAGAAAAATCAACAAACTCATTAATACTTCAAAAATATCTGAAAATATGAGCAATTTTCAACACCTTTGGAGGTCCCACCTCTGTGATGGTGAAGGGTAGGATTTCTTCCCATATATCTTATTTGCAGTCAATACTTGTTTTTTGTAATTTTGCAACAATCTTTTTTTATTGTTTTGTGCTGATTGTTCTTCTCATTTACATTATTGTAATCATTGCGTATGTTGCTTTCTTGACTCTGCTTACTTCATTCTACATCAGTTTATGGCAATCTTTCCATGCTTCTCTGTATCTATCACATTTACCATTTTTTACAATACAACAATATTCCATCACATTAATGTGCCACATTTTGTTCAGCCATTACCTGATTCATGGGAATCTACTTTGTTTATAATCCCTTGCTACTATAAAAAGTGTTGTTATAAATCTTTTGGAGCATATGGGGCCTTTCTTCTCATTAATGATCTCCTTAGAATATATGCCTAGTAGTCAAATCCCTGATCAAAGGGCATGGCCATTTTAGTGACTTCATTGTTGTTGTTGTTCTTCTTCTTCTTCAGTTGTTTCAGTCACGTCTGACTCTTTGTGACCCCATTTGGGTTTTTCTTGGCAAAGATACTGGGGTAGTTTGCCATTTCTTTCTCCAGTTCATTTTACAGATGAGTAAACTGAGGTAAACAGAGTTGAATGACTTGCCCAGGGTTACACAATAAGTAAGTGTCAAGGCCAGATTTGAAATTAGATCTTCCTGACTCTAGGCTTGGTGTGCTATCTATTGTGCCAACTAGCTATTTCAGTGACTTTATTTACATAATTCCAAATTACTGTCCTTAATGGTTGTACTGATTCACAGTTCTACCATCAACACATTAATCTTCCTATGCCCTTCCAACATTGACTTTTCCTATCTTTTGTCACCTTTCCTGGGTATGAGGTGAAATCTCAGGGTTGTTTTGATTTTCATTTTTCTTATTGTTAGTAATTAGGAGCCTTCTTTCATACAGTTTCATCGAGTTGTTTGTAATTCTTTTGAAAACTACTTGTTCACATTCTTTGATCACTTAACTGTTAGTGAATGGCTTTTGATTGTGTGTGTGTGTGTGTGTGTGTGTGTGTGTGAGAGAGAGAGAGAGAGAGATATCCATTTTGAGATATGTGATATATGTTTAATATATATATATATATATATGTATATATAATTTATCGTAGACTATGACTCAAGATGTTTGTCTACACCTAATTTCTACTTTATGGCTTTCTAATTTTCCTTGTAGTTTAAAAAAAAATCAAACAGGAATTTTTTCCCTAAGTTATTTCTGTTTGGGGTTTATCAAAAATTGGGGGAGTTTGTTTAGCATATCATCCTGAGGTTAAACTCTGTGATTAGTGGATGACTGCGTGAAAACTCATCTAATCCACTATATCTAGCTATACCATGACCTTGCTTCATCTCATCCAACCACCTGCCAAGAAACCAGGGCCTACCTAGTGCGGACAATATTAATCTATCCTGCTGCCACACATATGTTCTCTCCCCATTTCCCACTTTTTTCTCTTGAAATAGCAATTAATCAGTGTTACCATTGTTAGTCTACAGTGTGACAGTCAACAGCCCTATGGCTCCAATCACTTTGTGATTAACCAAACTGAAATACCCTTCCAGTCCCCACTGCTCCATATACATATATACATACACACACACACACACACACACATATATATATATATATATACTCTAGCCCCCCTTGCAATGTAAGTTCCTTGAAAGCAGGGACTTTCTTACATTTGTATCCCCAGGGCTTAGGACAATGACTTACTTATTACATAGTAAGTTTGTAATAAATGCTTTTCATCCATTTTCAATAACACAGAGCGCTATTTTCGGTCAGATGTAAGTTAGACTAGATGGCCTCTGGAGTTATTTCCAACTCTGAGATTCTATGACTGCATGAACTAATCACAAAGAGCACAGTATATTAAGTAGAAAGAACACTGGTATTGGAGTCAGAAGATTTGGGTTTGGGGTCCTACCTCTGCCATTTACTAGCTTTAAAATGATAGGCAAGCCACTTAACACTGTCAGTCTCAGTTTCACTATCTATAAAATGGGGACAAATAAATCTTGCCCTATTTACCTCATAGACATTTTTGGAGGAAAAAAGTTTATAAACCACAGTGCATGATATAAATGTGAGTTATTACATATTGTTGAACTGCTTGCATTATTTGGGTGATATTTACTGAGCCCAACTCTACTTAAATTTACTGATATTCACTAGTCATTTTGATTAGAAAAAATGTTGCTCATGTAAGAAGCCAACTTTTCTTCCTGGATTCAAATTTTAGGCCAAATTTTTTCTTTTTAATTTTAACATATAGGGTTTGGGGGGTTTTGTGGGAAAGTGTTGTTTCATTTTTTGGCAAAATATAACCTATTCCTTAAAGAAAAAATGTCCTTTAGGTTTCTAGGACATCATTTCAGTCTTGCAAGAGAACGTTTTAAAGAGAAGAGAGCAAATGAAGTAGAAACATTCAGATTAAATTTCCTTTGAAATCCATGGGTTTTTAAATTAAGGGAAAGTGATTGGCAAAACATGTTTTGGTTTTTGCCGAAACCAAAATGTTTGAAAAACAGTTCAAGATGTTCTTCCCAATCCCAACCACATCCATCTGGGTTCACATCTATCCTCAGTTGAAATCTATTTTTATACTCCCAAAAGTTTGCTGGAAGTCTTCAGCTCATGAAAGGCTAAGAACAGAGTCTTTCATTCATAGACAATGCTCACCACACTTCTCCCTAGTGGGTGTATTCAGTGTATTAAAGATCCTAAAACCTGGTCATCATTTGAGACCCTGACTTTATTTCTTTCATTTAGAGGAGAAGCCATGGTGTTTAGTTGGGGAAGAACAAGTGGTTTCAATTGATTTTGGAGGTAGATAGATGGCAATAAGTTAATGGATTCAGATGCTGGTTGGAGGGGGAACCAAAGTACAATCAATTCTGTTATCCAGCATGGTTGGGTATTGCGGTTAATCAAATAGTCTAGCTAATGATGAAGTGTCATATATACCATATATGGATGACTAATGGTGAAAGAATGGGTGTATCATAAGATGTAGCTAGAACATTTCCATTATTCGAAGTACAGTTTCCCTGATCTTTGATGATCTAGATCTGGCATATCAAGGTTTTGCCATGTCCCAGAGTTATTATTATTGTATATTAAATACAACATTTTTTTCAGAGGGAATACGGAAGTGCTAATTAATAGAGTACTGGCTAGGTGAAGGATGGGAAACTATACACAGAACCATATCTAGAGAAAGGTGATCAGGGCTTTGCCACATGGCATGGGAAAATGCATGCATTTGTCAGCAGCACAGAGGCACTATTGAAATTAATTCCCCTTACTGTTCAAATGAAATTGCCATTTAAAAAAAATCATTGCATGATTTTTGCATCATGAATTTTATATATATTTGATTTAAAGATGGATTGAATATTGCTTGCCTCAGGTGTGATTTATATTCTTTATTTGAGGTACAATTCATGCTGCTTGCCCTGCGTACCAAATTGCTAGTTAAGGTTCTGATTGTAAATATCTGTGGGAAGAGGGATGTGTAGACAGTGTGGATAAAAATAAAGTGCCTCAGAAACATGGACTATGGTTACAGATTACTTAAGGTATAGAGCAAATCATTTTTGCTGGTGGATTTTTTCCTATTGCTGGAAAAAGAGGCCAATGCCTGTTTTTGTATTACATTTGAATGATGAATGGGAATTTGGGAGAGTCTTCTTTAGCAGTTGATCAATTCAATGCTCATCCATCTTTAGGGATTAATATTGACCTCATCGTATTACTTGGTCTATTAGAGAATATTTCCCTTAAGTTCAGAAAAAAAATTTTCCCCTTGACATCATGTGACTTGGAAACTCTACTATGTTCCAATATTTTTTCTTTGTTCTTTATTGGCTGTTTCAAAGGGGTAGGAGATACTTGCTTTTCAATGCATGGACCACACTGTGATACACACATTGTATGTACCAGAGTCTGGGTGGGAGAAAAATATGGGGGACACATTATCACTACTATATTCCACACACACACATACAAAAAACAAGATTCCATTACTCAGCCAAGGACATATGAATAGCAGTATTACCCTGTTAGAACAAGTTTCCTAAATGCCACATTTCCTTTAGATTTCTTTAAATTAAGAACCTATAGAGAAGCAACATGACACAGTGGCCAGAGTGTTAGCCAGAAGACCTGGATTCAAATCCAAGTCCTGATACATGCTAGCTATGTGACTATAAGCAACTCTCTGAGTCTGTTTTCTCAGTTATAACATTGAGATAATAAAACCTTAAAATTCAAATGAGATCATATATATATACATATATATATGTATATATATGTGTATATATATATATATATGTATATATATATATCTTTGTAAACTTTAAAGAGATACTTATATTTAAATGCCAGGTATTATTTTTGAGAGAATTTGTATTAATCAAATTTATGTTAGACATAGTAATATAGGAAAGGAATTGGGGAAAGGGGGAGTGGCAGACAGAGCCAAGATGGTGAAGTAAAAGCAAGGACTCACTTGGACCCTCCCAAACTTTCCTCCAAAATACTTTGAAATAATGCCTCAAAATGGCTTCTGAAATAGTAGAACTAACAAAGGGATAGGGTGAAACAATTTTCTAGCCCAAAATAACTTAGAAAGTTGGCAAGAAAGGTCTGTCTCACTGGGGTGAGAGTAAAGCATAGTCTAGCACTGACCAGTGTAGGCTATGTCAGTGCAGGCTTTGGGGATGACGAAATTAGCAGCAGGGTCTTCTGGATCTCTCAGCCACAGATAGTAAGGGGGGCTGGGCAACTGGTCAGAAAGAGGTTAGAGGGGATCCTTTGCTGGAACTGAATGCAGGACTCAGTTTCATTGCTCATATACAGTACTGAGTCACAAGGAGGAGCACTAACACACTAGAGCATGTGGCAGAGAAGAGTGAGAACCCTAGTCACAGATCTAGGGCAGAAAAGAATAGTTTCTCACAGACCAAAGCACAAGCCAGGAGAGCAGTGAGCACACTTCTCTTTAAATCATACCACCTTGAAAAAACTGAAAATTTACAAATTTCAGAACCAGCTCTGAAAACAGCTGTGAAAAAAAAGCTTGAACCTTTGGACAGTGACCCCTCCACATCAAGAGCAGAGCCTAACTTTAGCTTAAAGTTAAAAGTTAAAAAATAGGCTGGAAAATGTGCAAAGAACAGCGAAAAGAACTTGACTATAGAAAGTTACTATGGTGACAGGAAAGATCAAAACACAAACTCAGAAGAAGATAAGAAAAAGGTGAATTTGTCTCAGGCCCAAAAAGAATTCCTGGAAAAACTCAAAAAGGCCTTTCAAAATCAAATAAGAGAGGCACACAAAAAAGTGGAGAAAGAAATGAGAGGGATGCAAGAAAAATTTTTTTTTAAAAAAAGAGTAAACAGCTTGGTGAAGAAGGTACAAAAACACTGAAGAAAATAACAACTTAAAAAACAGAGTAAACCAAATGGTAAAAGAGGCACAAAAATCCATTGATGAGAATAATTCCTTATGAAGCAGAATTGGCCATATAGAATAAGGTATACAAAAATTCAGTGAAAAAAAAAACCCTTAAAAAGTAAAATTGGTTAAGTTGAAAAGGAGGTACAAAAAGTCAGTGAAGAAAATAATTCCTTAAAAATTAGAATTGTGCAAGTGGAAGCTAATGATTCCATGAGACATCAAGAAACATTAAAACAAGATCAAAAGAATGAAAAAATAGAATAAAATGTGAAATATCTCATTGGAAAAATAACTGACCTAGAAAACAGATTGAGGAGAGAGAATTTAAGAACTATTGGACTATCCTGAAAATCATGTTAAAAAAATACTTGACATCATCTTTCAAGAAATTATCCAGAAAAACTTCCCTGATATCCTAGAGCCAAAGGGTAAAATAGAAATTGCAAGAATCCACTAATCACCTCCTGAAAGAGATCCCAAAGTGAAAACTCCCAGGAATATTATAGCCAAATTCCAGAGTTCCTAGGCTAAGGAGAAAATATTTCAAGCAGCCAGAAAGAAACAATTCAAGTATTGTAGAACCACAGCCAGGATTATACAAGATTCAGCAGCTTCTATATTAAAGGACTGGAGGGCAAAGGAACTAAGATTACAAGTAAGAGTCATCTATCCAGCAAAACTGAGTATAATCTTTCAGGAGAAAAAAATGGATGTTTAATGAAATAAAGGACTTTCAAGCATAACTGACGAAAAGACCAGAGCTGAACAGAAAATTTGACTTTCAAATACAAGGCTCAAGAGAAGCATAAAAAGGTAAACAGAAAAGAAAAATTTATAAGGGATTCAATAAGGTTAAACTGTTAACATTCCTACATGGGGAAATGATACTTGTAACACCTAAGAACTTTACCATTATTAGAGCAGGTAGAAGGAGTGTACATAGACAGAGGGCACAGATGTGAGTCGACTATGATGGGAAGATTATCTAAAAAAAAATAATAAAATTAAGGAGTGACAAGGAAGGATACAGTGTGAGAAGGAGGAAGGCAGAGGTAGAATGGGATAGATTATCTCACATAAAAGAAATGCAAAAGAGTTTATATAGCAGAGAGGAGGACGGGGCAGGGGGCGGTGAACAACACCTGAAACTTACTCTCATCATAATTGCCTCGAAGAGGGAATAAGGTACATGTTCAGTTGGGAAGAGGAATCGATCTGCCACACAGGGAAGTAAAATGGGAAAAGAGAAAGAAAAGGGGAGCAGCTGATAGTGAGGAAGGCAGATGAGGGGAGTCGGCAGTCAAAAGCAAAATACCTTTGAGGAAGAATGGGGGAAAGGAGAGAGAAAGAGAAAAAAATAAATGGGCAACATAGAATGGAGGGAAATATACAGTTAGCAATCATAACTTTGAAAATTAAATTTGCAGCAAGTTTCTCTAATAAAGGCCTCACTTCTCAAATATAGGTAACCATTTTGAATTTATAAGAATACAAATGATTCTCCAATTGATAAATGGTCAAACAATATGAACGGGGGTTTTCAGAAGAAGAAATCAAAGCTATCAATAGTCATATGAAAAAATGCTCTAATCACTATTGATTAGAGAAATGCAAATTAAAACATCTCTCAGGTACCACCTCACACTTATCAGATTAGCTAGTAAGACAGAAAGGAAAATAACAAATGTTTGGAAGGGATTTGGGAAAATGGAGACCCTAAAGCACTGTTAGTGGAGTTGTGAACTGATCCAACCATTCTGGAGAGCAATTTGGAACTATTCCCAAAGGGTTATAAAACTGTGCATACCCTTCAACCTAGCAATACTATTAGGTTTGTATCCCAGAGATTTTTTTTAGAAAGGAAAAGGACCTATTTGTACAAAAATATTTGTAGCAGCTCTTTTTGTGGTGGCAAAGAATTGGACATTGAGAGGCTGTCCATCAACTGGGGAATGACTGAACAAGTTGTGGTATATGATGGTGATGGAATCTTATTGTGCTACAAGAAAGCAGGATGCTTTCAGAAAAATCTGGAAAGACTTACATGAACTGATGCAAAGTGAAGGGAATTGAACAAAAGCAGAACATTATACACAGTGACAGCAATACTGTACCATGATCAATTGTGAATGACTTAGCTATTCTCAGTAATACAATGATCTGAGACAATTCTGAATAACTTATGATGAATAATGCTATCCATCTCCAGAGGAAAAGAAAACTGATGAAGTCTGAATGTGGATCGAAGCATACTTTTTTAAAACTTTATTTTTCTTGGTATTTTGGTTTTTTGGTCTGTTTTCTTTCACAACATGAGTAATATGGAAATATGTTTTGCATGTCTGTACATATATAACATATCAAATTGTTTGCCTTCTCAATGAGGGGAGAGCAGAAGGGAGAAAGGAAAGAATTTGGAATTCTAAAATTTTCAAAATGAATGTTAAAAATTATTTATACATGTAATTGTGAAAAAAATTAAAGAAAAAAAAGAATTGATTCTTGATTATTGGTAGAATAGGACTTCCTCAAGGAATTGTGCAGGGATACATGTGTGATCATTCATTTCTTCAATAGCCCTTTATTATTTTATTTATACAAGGCATATATCAGGTGTTCATTTCAGTTACAGTAATCCTCTCACAATTCTTCTCCCTAAACTTAAAATATGATAAATTTTTCATTTGCTATTGAAACATTTCTTATTTATGCTCAGTAGAAGACAGTAGAGATTTTGTGAGCTAATAAACAGTATGTCAAAAAGTACCAGCACTGGATGATATGTCTGGGGCAAGAGTCAAACTGACAATGACAGAATGACCTTAACAAGCAGTATAAGTCAGACACTCAAAGTTAAGGGGCCAAAAAGTAGGTGGGAATATGGTATTTCCACATTCAAGAAATCCTTTTGGAGGTTCAATGTTAGAGAAGTCCTGGTAGGTCAGAGTTGGCTAAGGATTCAGAGGACAGAAGGTGGAGGAAGAACGGGAAGGAGGGCGTTTCTCACCTTCTTTCCTTTGTGGCCACTTATCCTACATCCACTCTAGTTCAGGCCCTCATTGCCTCTCACCTAAACCTTGCAGTGGCCTCCTAACTGGTCTCTTCATTTCCAGCTTCTTTCCTCTCCAATTCATCTTCAACACAGCTGTCTAACTGAAGTTCCTAAAGCAAAAGGCTGACTACTTCACTGGTCCTTTTTGCCTCTAAGATAAAATCTGTTCAGGATTTTAAAACACAATCTGACTCTAGCCTATCTTTCTTGAGAGATTGTTTATTATTTCCCCCTCACCTGCCCACCCGCCCCAACGAGCAAAAGTTTATCCCTCACCCCTAGAATGCACTCCCTCTCCACCTTTGCCTTTAAAACGCTTTCAAGACTGAGTTCAAGTTATGGGGACTTTCTTTATTCTCCTAATTGTGAGTGCCCTCCAGAAGCTACGTTGCATCTATATTGCACATCTATTGTATTTATTTATCTATGTATGTGTGCCTTATCTAAGCCCACTGCTTCAGGCAGAACAGGAGCTCCATGTGGGAAGGGATTATTTGTTGGAGTTTGGGGATTTGGTTTGTTGTCATTGCAGTTGTTTTTGTTTTGCTTTACCTGTGTATCCCCCAGCCTAGATCACTGCCTGGCACAAAGCAGAAATTTATTAAATGTTCACTGGATTTAATTAAATTGAATCTGAGATGAACATGGCAGGAATGTTGAAGAAATATGCAGAAATGTCCAAGACTGATTTGGAGATTGCCATAGGCAGAGAGAATGTAAACAAAGGTGTATCAATTTTGAGGTTTACTAGGAAGATTAGGATAATGGTGGCAGTGTAGCTGGCCTCAAAGTCAGGAAGACTTGGATACAAGTCTCACCTCTGATGTGGTGGTTATGTGATCCTGGGCAAGTCTCTCTGTGCTCTAGGCAATTCTCTAAGACTCTAAGTGGTAGGGAAGGTGTCAATCTGCATTGGTAGAAGGCATTTCCTCCCCATCCCCAACCTACTCCCTTTCCCTATGACCTCCAGAGAAAACATGAATACAGATCATAATACATTTGGGGGGTGGGTGGGATTTGAGAGATTTTTCTTTGGTAATTTATCAGTTTTAAACTAATCCATCTTTAGGGACAAAACATTGACCTCATTGACTTATGGACCCCTAGAATTTTATTTATTGCTCTATTACAGATTATTTGCTTTCCTTCTGGTTCATTTGTTCACCTGACTAGCCTTTCTCAGACAGTCTTCCCTTTTGTATTTACTATAATGCCCACCCACTGATTGCATCATGAAGTGGGCAGGAAAATGGGACTCAGGAGACTGATATTCTAGTCTCTGCTCTACCACCAGCTTAGTTGTATAAATTTGGGGTGAGTCCTTTGTCCTCTCTAGGCCTGTTTCATTATCCATATAGTGAGGGAGTTGGTCTAAATGATTGCTTTTTGCACTGACTCCCTGAGCTGGGAGAGCTTTCCTCAGAATGTCTGTCCTTGTCTCATTTTAGAATCCTTGGATTCCAAGGACTTACAAAAACAGAGTCTAAGATGTGGAATTGGGCTTCTCTGGATCCTCTTACCCTGGTGGCTTGAAGAAACCACGAGGGCTCTTATTGATGAAAGAACAGCTGGGGGGTCCTAGACACTGCATTGGCTATGCTCAGCACTGCTAGATTACAAGTAGGCTTTGGATAAGGTTCAGCTTTTGTTACAGCTATTTGGTTATGGTTTCTTTTGGAATGTGATAAGAATGGTTGTTTTCTTTGTCCCACACTAGAAGTTGCTAGCTAATCGGCTGTTTTATGTTCAGTGAGTTACAGGGATGTTAAGTTACCCATCCTTTGCATACATGGAAATGGGGGTAAGGGATGGCGGTATTAGTAATTGGGCTGTCACGTGTGGTGTAATATGTGGTTTGGAAGCCATTATAGGATTAGAGGCAATTTGGAGATTATCATCTCTATGACATCACCTATGGGGGTTGGGACCACTGGCAGAACTGGGCTTTCTGGGATTCAGCCTCTCTCTTTTGAAATAGTCCAGGATGGGTTTCCTGGCTTATGAACCAAGACAGCCTAACTCCAGTTTTCACATAAGAATATATCTGTAGGACAGTCCAACTCGGACACTAGCCCTTTTTCTTTCTACAAATTACGTTGAGGAATTGGTAACTGTTCTCTTTGATTTCCACCTGTCCTATCACCTATAGAATCAGACTCTCAGAACTGAGAGGGACTGCAGAGGCTATTTAATTTGGCCCCTCCCTGGAGCTCAAATTCCCCCCTACAAGGAGCCTTCTAAGTTGGAAACTCACCATTCTTCCCATTGTCATGCAGCTATACTTACTAGGAAGTTCTTCCATATGTTGAGTTGAGGTTTTCCTCCCTGTAATTTGTACCCACTGGTGCTGGTTCTGTCTTCTGGGGCCAAACAAAATAAAGCAAATCTCTCTCCTTCATATGACGACTCTGGAGGCCGGATGATGGACTGGAAAGAGCATTGAAGTCACCGTCTCGAGATCTGCGACCATGTGCTGACCCCACTACTTAACAGCCTTATGCATTTCAAATTCCTGTGTCCCAGCTTCATTGGGTTTCTTCATCTGTAAAATAAGGAGATTGGACTGAATGATCTTTGTGGTCCCTTCCAGATCTACAAAGCCTGGATTTTACAATTTGCCTTCTAATGATTGGTCCTTGAGCGCTATCATCCACCATGTAACTTTTCAGTAATGAAAGGAGTAAAGAAAGCATAGTATGATCAGAAAATGATCGAGGCTGAATTTCTCCCCTTACTCTCCTTTCCAATTATCTCTGCCACGTTCTCAGCTAGGCAGCAGAGAGAATAGAGCTCTGGGCTTAGAGTCAGGAATGCCTGAGTTCAAATTGAGCCTCAGACACTGACTATGTGGTTCTGGGCAAATCACTTAAACGCTATCTTCCTCTGTTTCCTCAACTATAAAATGAAGATCAAAATAGCACCTGCTTTACAGTATCATCATGAGGAACAAACGAAATCATATTTGTAAAGTGTTTAGTATACAGTAAGTGCTTAAATGTTTGTTACCTATACTCTCTCCCCCCTTGTCCTCATTAATCAATGCCTCTCCCCCCTCTTAATCCTCTATTGAGACACCATTGTCTTCTCTTCTTTCTATCTCTCATCATTGTGGATGGAAACATGATGAACTAGAAAAGGAAATCATCATTAATTGATTTTTTAAAAAATTTTATTCAATAACAGAACACAAGATGAAGAGAAAGATGATGGTTATTTAGGTCAGTGTTTAAAAGCCCGTTTGTTGCAGGGCACCCACAAGACATCTCACCAAAGGACTGCTGCAGGGGCAAGTAGCAGATCCCAGTTTATTCAGGATTTGCTTTAGCCCTTTGGGGAATTTTGCCAGCTAAGTCTATAAATGTCATCAAGGATCATTCATTCATTTAGCAGTTTCTCTATGAAAGGGAAAATTCTCAAAGCATACAAGAATACATAGAAAAGATGATATTTTGTGGGTGAGTCAAATCTAGTCCCAATAAAGTTGAGAGCTTCTAACATTCTAATATTGGGAAAACCCACGAAAGGCCAATGGTTTAAGGGGAATTTGGAGCTGGAGATCACAGTCAAGGCTTATTTCTAGACTAGAATCCTTGAGAAGGTGAGTAGGTGTGGTTGGGTGTGATACCACTGTGTCAACAAAATCCAGATCACATAGAAGGTGCCAGCAGGTCACCTAAGGATGTGTAATGGTGTAGGCCAGTTGTGCAATGGATAGAGTGCTGGACCTAGACACCTGAAGACTTGAGTTCAAATCCAGCCTTAGACACTTACCAGCTTTGTGATCCTGGGCAAGTCACTAAACTTCTCTCAGCCTCAGTTTCTTTATCTGCTAAATGGGGATAATAATAGCATTTACCTTCCAGGATTGTTATGAGACTATGAGATAATATTTGTCACACACTTTGTAAACCTTAAAGCACTATAGAAATGCTGGTTGTTAGCTATTACTATATACAACTCACAGAATGAAAGTAGTGAATTTTATATAAAATTTAAAAATTTTATATAAAACTGTGCTTCTACACAGTTATAAAACACAATGGGTTTCTTGAGCAACTTTATAGATAAGACTTAAAGCCAGAAGGGACCTAGTAAGCCATCTACTCCAATCCTCTCCTTTTATAGCTGGGGAAACTAAGGCCCAGAGAGGTTGTATCCTGCCCAGTATCACAACATCGGCAATAAGTAGCAGAGCCAGGGCTTGCACCCAAGGTCGTCGCCTCCAAACCCAGAACCTCTCCTATTATTCCCTGCCACCTCTCTTTCAACCAGCTTAGTTTTTAATCTTCCCTCCTTCTCTCCTCTCTTCACATTCAAGGCTCAGTTCCAGTTCTGCCTCTTCCATGAAAACTTTTCTGAGTCCAGTAGCCCATAGTAAGCTCTACCTCTCCTAATTTTCTGCAGTACTTACTCTGTACTATTCATTCACCACATAAAACAGTGTCACATACAATCATTCACCTTTCTTAAGTGTGTATGTAATGTCACTGTAACTAGACTATGAGCTCTTTGAGGGTAGGGCACACACTATATTTCTTTGTATCTCCCAAATGGCTCACTGCCATGTTTGGTACAACATCAGTGCCCAATAAATATTTGCTAACTAGTTAAACACAGACTCATCAGTGGCAAAGTCTTAAATACAGCCAGTTCAATAACACTTGAGCAACACTTCGGACAAATGAGTTCTGCTGGGTTGGACGAGTGCCCAGAATGGAAACAAGAGGATCCCCATACATCTGTTGTGTGGGATCTGAAACAGGGCAGCTGCAAACAGAATTGGGGAGAGAAATACTTTAAGGACAATCAGAACCACAATTTCAAATCCCACTGTGAAGCAATCAGGAAGGAGGTGACTCTGGCCCAGGATGCTGAGAAAGAATCTCCAACAATTGCAGGGAGCCAAACAAGTGAGATTCCAAATCTCAAGCAGAAATTTAAGAATTATTCTAATTTAATAAGCAATAGCAGAGATGTTATTAATTTAGTAGCTATGAAATAACTCATTTCTCATCTCAAGTGGCCTTTGTAGCAATATCTCATTCTCTCTTTAAGAACTGGGACCCTTGAGTCCATCCTTCTGTCCGGTCTGGGTGCCAAAAGACTGATCCTGGGAGCTTCATAGGGAAATCTCGAGGTCCCAGGAATCGGCTGAGTGAGGATGGGATCAATCCAAAGCACAATAGAGCTTCATATGGTTTCAACTCGGAGCTGTGCACCCCATAGGGCACAAAAGTTTGCACACAGATGCTCCAGCGTTATCAGTTCCTGAATTTTCTTGAAAACAACATTTCAAGTGGTTCTCCAAAAGGAAGTTCTTCTTTAACACCCTGATCTAACAGAAGACTTTCATAGGGTTTCCATTAAGATGGCCACAGCAAAACGTTCGTTGGATATGCTACAAGAATCTGAACTTTCATAGGATGTAAAAATGTAGGCATGGCCTTTTTGCTGCTTCTGAGGTCTCTAAATCACTTGGGTATGTCTCTCATTTATGTTGCTCCAGAGAAAAGTATCAATAGCGAGATATCACTTTCCTAGGATATATCAGATCCTGATTGAGCATCACCATGAAGTTTCAGGCCACGTCGTGGTTATGTTTGCCTGAGATCTAATTACGGCCATAAAAATGGTTTGCATTAGAAGCTTTCTGACTTCAGGATTTGATCATTAGATGGGGTATAAAACCATCAAAAGAATGTGAATCACATTCACTACAAGAATGTTGTAGCCCAGGGGACATCATTCATATTGGAAATTAGGCAAGCACAGCTTTCTTTATACCCTTAGCCCCTAGAACAACATTTATTGCCATAGAGTAGACATTCAGTATAAAGCAGGCCTGCCTGGAAGCCAGCATGGTGTCATGGAAAGGACACTGGATTTCAAGTCTAAAGATCTGTGTTCAAGTTTTGGACCTGCCTCTTACTATCTGTGTTCCTGTGAGTTAATAACTTAACCTTTCAGAGCCTAATACTAACTACCTGGCAGGTTTTTGCAAGGGTTGAATGAGATAATGGATTTAAAATAGGTTGTAATCATAGAACATTCCATAAATGTCACTGGGTGACACAGTGGATAGAGTGCAGGGCCTGGAATCAGTAGGATCTGAGTTCAAATCTAGCCTCAGGCACTCACTAGTAGTGTGACTCTGGGCAAGTTAATTAACCCTGTTTTACTCAGTTTCCTCATCTATAAAAATGAGCTGGTAGGAAATGGCAAACCACTCCAGTATCTTTGCCAAGAAAACAGCAAATGGGATCACAAAGAGTCTGACACAACTGAACTCAACAACGACAATAAAATTAGTATGACTGAATCCCCATCCAAAGGGCATTTTGATCCAGCATTCCCAAAAGGATCTTGTTATGAGGTGGCCAGTCTGAAGTAATAGTGCCATTTGTCCTTCTGAGATACTACTATGCCTACCCTTTGAAAGTCACCAGCTAGGTAGTGCAATTGATAGAGCACCAGCCCCGGAATCAGAAGACCTGAGTTCAAACCCAGCCTCAGATACTCACTAGCTGTGTGACCCTGGGCAAGTCATATTTAGCTTCTGTTTGCCTCATTTGCCTCATCTATAAAATGGGGATAATAATGAGAACAAATGAGATAATAATTGTAAAGTCAGCCTGGCACATAGTATGTGCTATATAAATGTTAGTTATTAGTAGTAAGGATGTCAGTGTCTCTTTTTTTCAGAATCTACTGGACAAAGTGCTTCACCAACTGAAAATACCCTTGTTCTGATCTCCACAGAGCTACTAATCTGTCAGTCTATGGCTGAGCCAGGTAAGATTGTCCGTATTGAATCAAAGTGATTATTTGCTATGGTTTAAGATTTACAAGAGTCTCCCTCATGGTATATTGAAAAGGCTCTTGGATTTGGAGCCAGAAGGCCTACTAGCTCTTCTACAAACTCCTTGTGTGACTTTGGACAAGTTGCTTAATTTCTCTGGGCCTCAGTTTCCTCCATTTCAAATGAGGGCTTTGATCTAGATGACATTTAAGGTCCTCCTCTCTCTAAATCTGGGATTCTGTGATCCATTTGGTTCTCACAGCAGCCCTGAGGTGTTGATGCTATTATCATCCCCATTTTACAGATTAGGAAACTGAGGTTCATGGAGGTGAGGGTACACAGGTATCTGGTGAGGCAATACTGAAATGCCTGTCTTCCTCAATCCAAGTGTAAGTTGGTGCTTGGCTGAGCTATATGAGCTTTAAGTGAGTCCTTAGGTCTGGACCCTGAGAATAATAATAACAACAACAACATAGTTAGCATTTATATGGTACTTTAAGGTCTATACAATATTTTACAAATATTGCCTCATTCTTCCCTCACAAGGACCCTGGGAGGCAGGTGCTATTATCATTCCCATTTTGCAGATGCAAACAGATATTAAATGACTTGCCTAGGGTCACACAGCTAGTTAGTGCCTTAGTAGATATTTGAATGAAGGTGTTCCTGACTCAAGATCCAGAGGTTTCAGTGAATAGTGAATTAGAGATTCACTGTACATTTAAACTACTGAGAATTGAGGGTGTTCCAGTGTTTAAGCAGCATTAAGATTATCCCCGTGTCTCACCCTCCATTGAGATTAAGACTCCTCAATCATGGGCAACACGTTTACGAACAGCTGCCAAATTTTGCTACATTTTGTTCATATAAGACGTCACGGTGGGGGTAAGGGATGAGAAGTAGGGTTTAGGGCATGGAATTCATTTGTCTTCTGTATAATGAGGAAACTTTCCTCAGTCCTGCTTCCCCAAAGACCTTGAAAGTTCTCTATCCCTATAGGCTGACAGAAGACCTAAGCTCAAATCTCTGTTTTGAAGACTGCTAAGCTGTGTGACTTTGGGTAAATCACTTTTCCTCTCTGGGCCTCAGTTTCTTCATCAGGAAAATAGGATGATAATACCTATTCTATGTGTCTCAGAGGGTGGTTTTGAGGAAAACATTTTATGAATCTTAAAGTGCTTTAGAAATGTGAGTTATTGGCCAGAACCCTACTCTACGTATGTATTTGTGATGTCTTTTACACTTGAAGATGAAGATGATCCATTGGTATCCATTGCACAGGTCAAACAATGAAGACAGTAAAAATTTGAAGGGCAGGGAAGTCATTTGAGCTTAGTAGGAGGAGTAGAAGAAGCTCCCCATTTTATCTAATGACTCCTGCTAAATGGATGCCAGACTGTGAAGGTGTATAACTGCTGTCAGAGTTCCCTAAGTTTTAATGCTCTGCCATAGTTTCAACTCTGGTTGAGAAAGCATCTCCATGCGGTCAGGTTGTGCCTACATTCCTGATTCATTTTGTGCTCTCTCAAAAAAACATCAATGTTAAGTGCCCAATAAACAAGAGGATTCTTGCTACAGGAAGCCCTCTACATTTGTAGATTTCCACTTTACAGTTTGCTGAGCCATCCCAATCCTTTCCTCCTTGACTTCAACTTGGCCCCTCCCTGCATTTGTAAAAGTGAGGTGGATTGCAGTGGATGGCAAATAGTTGAAATAATGATTCTCTATATTTTATTCCCTCTCAGACTCAATATGGGGAAGTTGGCAGGAAGAATAATGAGAGTGGCCCAGAGTAGGTAAGAAGTATATGAAGGATTCCCTGCTTAGGAATGTTCTTTCTTTCACATTCCATCAATTAGATAATCCATTTCAGTAAAGAAAGTCCTTTTTAATAACACAAATGCCCTCTGGGAAGATGAACCTCATTCACATCTTATTGTGAATAATTTTAACTTAAGGAGATAGAGTACTTATACCATGGGTCAATTAACACTGATCATTATTTTGTGGGTACTGAGTTCCTTAAAAGGAAATGAATAAAAGTGACCCCAAATGGCCTTGTGTCCTTGGCCTTTGTAAGAAACTTTATGAAACAGTTTCCCTAAATACTTTGGCATTTTACAAAAAGAACAGATCTCATTTAGTTAGTTTTTTATCCTATAGCGCTGTAGTAGAATCATTATATACACACACATACATATATATGTACATACACGTATACATATATATATACATGTGTGTCTATGTGTATTATATATGTGAAAAAGATGTCCTCATTTGACTTCTCAAACAATAGAATTCTTAAAAGGTAGCACTTAGCTCTAACTGAAAATTTGAATGGCTTTATAAAGATAATTAAAATTTTAAAAAGCTTTTCAATTGTAAATTAAGTTTTTAACTACAAAGTAGTGATAGATCACAAGGCCACTTTAGGGTTTGGGGCTTTGTTGTTGGGTTTTTTTTTCCGCCCAGTTTGCTAATACTTTTGTTTATACGTAGCCATTGCAATTCAATACAATTTCATTAAGTACCTACTATGTGCTTAGTGCTAGGAGAGACACAAAGATGAAAAAGATATGATCCATGACTTTAGTTAGCAGGGAAATACAATACACAACCTAGTATCTAAAATATAGCATAGATCATGATAAGTGCATAAGAGAGATACAAAGTATTGTGAAAAGTGTGATAAGTCAGGGGATAGAAATGAAAATCATGACAAAGATAATGACTGCCATTGAGAGAATAGTACAATCCACTATGTTCTTTGGCTAAGTTATCACACTGGAACCTCATGACCCTGTAAGGTTGAAGATACTATTATCCTCACTTTTACAAATGAAGAAACTGAGGCTCACAGAGCATTTGGCCACGTTCTATAGAGCTATTAAGTGTCAGAAGTGGGATTTGAACCCAGGCTTTCCTACTTCCAAGTCCAACACTAGAGTTGAGTCTTGAAGGGTAGCTAACATTCCAACAGGCAAAGACTGGGAACTGAATATTTTAAAAGTCCATAGACCACATGCTTCTGACCATTTTGCGTCTCGTGCTCCAGGGACCTTCCTTTGTTACGGAACATAATACTAAGAACGTGTCTCCTTGTCTACTTTCAGAATGGAACAAAGAGTATCTACTCCTGTGGGGTTGGGAGGGTGTGTGTGTGTGTGTGTGTGTGTGTGTGTGTGTGTTGTGTGTGTGCTTGGGATGATACAGGCACTACTCAGAGAAAGCTGCTCCTACCACCCACAAAGCAATGATACCAGGATTCACAAGAAAGAGCACGGAGTTTCTAGCACTTACCAGCTGTAATACTGAACACATTACACAGCCACATCAGGCCCCCCAAAGTAATACGCTTTCACCTCACCACGAGCCACGCTGAACTTCAGCAAGAGGAAATGTGTATTAAGAGAGCAGGTTAAAAATCGACATTATCCTAGACTTTCATGAAATCAAAATTATAGGCCTGATGCTGTTATTATAATGTATTTATGATGGGAGCAGCTTTCATAGTTAACGGATTTGGCCCATCTTGAGACCTGTTTTAAAATGTACCACCTTGGCCACCTTTTCATTTTCATATGAAAAACAGGAAAGCAAAAACTAATTTACTCAGAGAGACATAGCGCCTGTTTGCCCGTTTATCTCTTACAGACCACCCCTCAGTCCAATGTTGACAGTGCATGATATTCCATTAATCTGCCTAATGAAAATTTAACCAGTGTTATAAACAAATAATTGGCTATTATCCTCTCAAAGATCCCGAATAAATTACTTCTGCTTATTTCTCCCCCACCCTCTCGTTCTCAGCTCAAAAGCTGGCCCTTTCTGATTGATGTCACAGAGAGATGAAGGGGGGGGGAAATTCCCAACCCCCCAGTTCTGGCTGTCATTGCTGTTGCTGCCACTGCCAGGAAGCCTCCACTTCCAATGGGTCTCCCTGAAACCTTTGCTTGGCTTTAATGAGAGGCTCAACTGCTAGGGGAACTCTCAGGACCTGTCAGTCAATAGCTGGGAGCTTGACGTACTGAAGGAGCTTTGGGCTTCCTCCTGTAACCCCACATCTCTTCCTCTCTCCCTCCTCCCCTACTACCTTTTTTCTCATTTCTTCCATGCTTCTGAAGTCTTTCTCCAAGGAATAACACACTTTAAAGCCAGAAAGGCCTTTAGGAATCATCTTGGCTGGCCCCTTCATTTTACAAAGATGGAAACTGAGGCTCGGAAAGGTTTAAGTACAATGGCTTACCCACAGCAGGCACTTGATAAGTAGTTGTGGAATTGAATTTGCAAAATGAAGTGCCTTGTTCCAAGGTCACAGCTAGTAGAGGCAGATTCAAGACTAGAACCCAGATTTCCCAAGATCTTTCCACTATAGCCCACTTGTTATCTACTTTGATGGTCATATATACACTTTTCATGTATGGTCAGGTACTATTTAGGATAACAAGTGTATTTAAGATAACACATAGATAACATATGATCAAGAATGCACTTTGAGACCTTCTAGTTCAATTCCTTAATCTTACCAGTGAGGAAACTAATACCTCAAGAGTATGTGAACTCTTTGGCAGCAAATTGAGGATCAGAACCTAGCTCTCCTACTTTCTGGTTCAGTGGTCTTTCCATTACACTATGCTACTTGAACTCTTAGAACTATGTGAGCCTGATTTAATGAAAAAATTTAAAAGAAAAGAGCATGGCATTTGGGCTCAAAAGACCTGGGTTCAAATCCCAGTTCTCCCACTTGCTACCTTGCATAAGTTGCTTCTCCTCCATATCCTTATCTATGAAATAAATTTGTTGGAAGAGATGATCCCTAAACTCCCTTCTAATTAAAAAATCCTACAATCCTATGATGTATATAGGAAGTTAAAATATCTATTTCAACCAATTGATGACGCACAGTGAATTGCCCTTAAAATGAGGACAATATTAGTGATATCTACAGGCTTCACAGATTATTCAAAGTAAGAATTATGAAAACTGTGGATCTCTGGAAGAAAGGCACTATCTAAATCCAAGGTAATGAAATTATAGTATAAATTGTGAAACTTGCAATGTACCCCAAGTTTGGACTTTTCTTCTAGATCCATTAAATTTTCTAATTTGCTAGTAGTTTCCTCAATTTATGTGGTATCTCTTTTAAATGTGTCCCTTAAAATATTTGATAAATACGCCCATCGCATATCATAAACTTAGCCCTAAATAGCTGGCATCAGAGTGAGCTCGAAGGAGTGTTAAGCACCTATTCCAGAATTTCCTTATAACTCAAATAGACATGGATTCTAGAACCAAGAGAACATTGTCTACAGAAGCAACAATATTGCTTTTAGAATAGATTTGAGCAAGTAAGTCATTTTGATTAATATAAATACTTAAATTAACTACAAAGGACATATGAAGGAAGATGCTATCTGCATCCAGAGAAAGAACTGATTTATAGAAGTATGTATACAATGATTTTACATATGTGTATATGTACATTATATATGTGCACATATATATACACATACATATGTGTGTCTAATGGCAGCCATCTCTAGGGTGGGGAGGAGGAGGGAAAAGGAAAAGAAAGGAAATTTACATAATAACTTTATTGTATAGTTAAAAGGAATAGCAAGTTGTACATAATAGATTTGCCATTTCATGTGCAATCATCTTTTTATTATACTATGCCATGAAAAAACTTTTTTATTTGATAAATTAAAAATAAAATAAATAAAAAATTTAAAAACTAACAAGGTAGCATCAAAAGTATCCTATATTTCTTTTTGTAATATTTTTCCTGTTAATTTAAAGATGTTTAATTGTTGCTCTTTTTTGCATATTTTTGATTTCTTTCTTTTAAACAGTTTTATTGATGCCTTGTATTTTATCAGTTGCTCCCTCTTCCTCCCCCATCTCCATCAAACTTTTCCCTATAACAAGAAAAACATTTAAACAAGACTAAATGCCATACTGTATTGGGCAGAATATTCCCCACTCAACCCCTAGAGTCTCTCACCTTTCTATGAAGAAGGAGGGGGTCATCAGCATCAGTTTTCTGGAACAATGTTTGGTCATTGCAATAAACTTGGGTTCAACTGTCATGCAGTACTATTTTCATTTACAATCATTATAGTCATGAATATCATTCTCTTTGTGGCATTACTTTGCCTTGTTGATAAAAGTCTTCCCACATTTCTTTGAATTCCTCATAATCATCTATATGATGTTAATAGATTTCTGACATCTTCAGAGATAACTCGGAATTCAGCCCAGAACATAACAAAACTTAATAATTTTCTCTTTGAGAAAGCTCTGGGGGCAGCCAGGGGGCACAGTGGATAGAGCTCTGGCCTTGGAGCCAGGAGGACCTGAGTTCAAATCCAGTCTCAGACACTTGACATTTACTAGCTGTGTGACCCTGGGCAAGTCACTTAACCCTGATTGCCTCACCAAAAAGCAAAAAAAAAAAGTTTCTTTTTTTAAAAAGTTTTTTTTAATTTTGAAAGTAAATTTTATTGATTTTTTTATCACTATATCACCAATATTTCTAATATACCTCTTTTTCCTTTTGAAGAGTCATCCTTTATAACAAAGGGGAATAAAAGGGTTCAGACAAACCTTATCAATATACCAAATGTCCATTATATATAGCATTTCATACCCACAGTGCCCCCGTGTTCTGAAGAGAAAGTGGTGGGAATCAGGTAACTACAGGTGTTATTATCCCTATTTTATATGTAATGGAGATGAGATCATTGGTACACATGTTTTTGCACCCAAGGGGATTTCAGCCCCATGCTCACAGACATGCAAATTCCCATAGTGCTTCCCTCTGCCTCACTAATGGGTGCTACGACAAAGTAGACTGGCCTCTGAATCAGGAGGAATAACCCATATGGGTCTTCAAAAGAGTGACTTTGCTCCCTGGTACTCTTTTGTCCCAACTCACAAGACTTTGGGGATTCTGCAAGCCTTTCTCTTGGACTTCCAGGAGGGTGGGGCAGGAGTAGGGTGGGTCTTATCTCCACTTTGACATCCATGAACATAAGTGCTACCTTGGTGAACTTAAACTGTCCTATGGATCTCTGTTTTGAGTTTATTTCTTTGAAGATATGTGATCAAGCAGCAACACGGAGATGGACATTTCCAACGTTGTAGGCAAACTTTTGAGCTTGGGAGATTGAGTGCTACTATGTCCATCAGTTAGAGCTAAGTGGAAGCAAGAGTATTTCTCTGCAACTATACTCTTTTCAGAGAAGATGACCATTAATAGGAGCTCTTCTAAATCCTCTACATTCTGGCTTCCAAGCTCATCATTCAACTAAAACTATTCTCTCCAAAGTTACCAATGAGCAGTTGATTATTAAATCTAATTGCCTCTTCTCAGTCCTTATCCTATGGGATACCTGACCTACCTGCAGTGTTGACCCTGTTGATCACCTTCTCCTGGTTGCTCCCTCCTCTCTAGGCCTTTGTTGCTCTGCTCTCTCTTGGTTCTCCTTTCATCTGTCTGATTACTACTTCTCAGCTTCCTTAGCTGGATCTTCACCCATGACAAAACCACTCACTGTGTCCTAATGCTCTATCCTGAGCCCTCTTCATTTTCTCTCTATAATTTCTCACTTAGTGATCTTATCAGTTCCCATGGTTTCCTTTGTCATATCTATACAATTTCCAGATCTATATGTCTACATCTAGCTTTAATTTCTCTGACTGGAGCTCCAGTCCCCCATCAGCAATGGCATATTGAGCACTGTAAGGTGGATGTCCTGGAAACATCTCAAACTCAGAAAGCCTGAAACATAAGTCATTTTCTTCCCCCCTCCCCCAACTTTTCCCTCTCCCAAATTTCCCTACTACTTCCAAGGGTACTATCATCTCTCCAGTTACCCAGATTCCCAACATTGGTGTTAATGACTCACAGAATCACTGAATTTGAAAGATGGAAGGAAACTAAATAGATATCTATTCCAAACTCTATAGAGAGAAATTCCTACTATAACATATCTAGCAAGTGATCATTCAGTGTCCCCTAGGAGGGAGAAACCACCATCTCTTGAGACAGGCAATTCCAGATGTTCCTCATTCTCCATCGCAATACATATACAATCAATTGTCAAATCTTGTCATTTTTTTCCACAACACGGTTCACATATATTGCCTCCTCTCCACTCATACAGGCACCACCTTAGTTCAGGTGCTCATCACTTTTGGCCTGGACTACTACAGCAGGTTTTTAATTGGACTCCAGGGTCACACAGTTAGTAAGGTGTAGAGCCAGACAGCCAGGTGATATAGTGTATAGAGCTCCAGACTCAGAGTCAGGGAGACCTGACTTCAAATCTTGCCTCAAGTGCTGTCTGATCCTGGGCAAGTCAGTTAACCTCTTCTCTGTGCCTTAGTTTCCACATCTGTGAAAGAGGGATACTAATAGCATCTACCTCCCAAGGTTATTGTGAGGATCAAATGAGATAATATATGGAAAGTACTTTGTGAACCTTAAAGCCATATATTTATGCTAGTTAATTTCCATCACACCATAAGTCTAGAAACAAGGTAAAAGTGGAAACAGAACCTAGCAGACAGCTAGCTGGTAGTTTCCTATGCCTTAGAAGAGTATATATTTGCCCAATTAAATTTAATTAAGTGTTTATTAAGCACAGCAATAGAATTAACATTGCCAGTCCCCATGGAAAGGATATATGAAGTGATTGCCCCATGCCTATATTCATCAACCTTGTGGCTTCCCAGACTAAAAAGGACTTCCTCTGGGCCAGGCATTGCTGGGGAACAAAGATGAATAAGAGATAGTACTTGTCCTCATGGAACTTAGAGTCTATTGAGAACTGCACATACACAACTATAATTCAAGGTAGCATGTACTAAGCAGTCCAATATCCCTGGATTCCAATGGAATGGTGACCTTATGGATATGGATACTTCTTCTAATTATGCAAATCAAAATCCTTCCATGCCTGTCCATTCTGAGCAACTATGGTGGATCAGAGGTAGGAGAAAGTTAAGAAGTTGATTGAGTATGTGCATGTGGGGAAGGGTTGGGATAGGAAAGATTAGGGGAAGGTGTCATTTTAGGTAGGTCATGAAGAATGAATAAAAATTTGACAGATGGAGATCCCAGTGAAAAGTATTCCAGATACGAAAAAAAAATTACAGAGGCCAGGAAATTTGGGGCATGTCTGGAGAACTATGAGTAGCCCATTTGACTTTCCTGAGCATGGTCTGGCCTGAATTTACCCCAGGAAAAACCGAGAGTTTTGTGGAGTTCTGGAAATCACACCACTTTAGTGACTGGTTACAAGTCCCATCATGGGAAGCATGGACTGATTTC
The DNA here is from genome assembly GCF_003287225.1 of Phascolarctos cinereus. NCBI lineage: Eukaryota > Metazoa > Chordata > Mammalia > Diprotodontia > Phascolarctidae > Phascolarctos > Phascolarctos cinereus. The sequence continues at coordinate 91,529,873 of NW_027555736.1, read as the reverse complement.
TCTCATCCTGCAGCCACCCTTCTCTGATTGGTATGAGTTCACCATATTGAGCTGGCTCAAAACCCATGCTATGCTATACTGGAATGATCTTTGTGCCACAGCCCCCTACCACCGAAGTCTGCTATCATTACACCCTTAACCTCCAAGTCTGAATGCCAGCTTTGGTTCTGGGACTGTAGCTCTGCTGATAGACTAGAGTTCACCATATCAAGCACAGGACAGACAAAACATGATGTACCTTGGCTATCTTTCTTCCATGCTGCCATGGTTTGTTTTTCCCTATCCCTTACCTCTTGTTCTAGGAAAAGTAGTCAAATCAACATTACCGTTCCTCATGGAAAGGATGTATGATCTGATTGATCTGTGGCTACATTCACCAACCTTTTGACTTCCCAGACTAGAAAGCCCTTCTCTAGCCATTACTTTCCTATAGCAATTGTCTTCCCATGTTAGAATATAGGCCCTTTGAGGGCAGGAACTATCTTAGCTTATTATATTTGCATCCTCAGTACTTAACATAGGGTCTGGTACATAGGAAGTGCTTGATAAAAACTTTTTCATCCATTTATTTATTACTACATTTAAACACTGGGGGGAACCCGTGCATGGGATGGAAGATTGGGAAAGATCAAAAGTTGGTTTAGAAACCTCCAATCTTACAAGCTATAGCTTTTAAGAGCTTTCAGAGGAATTTAATGAGAGAAAAGAAATATTTTGGTTGGTCCAAGCTCAAGAGGAAAGATAAGAATTTCACCGGTGGCTTTTTTTAAAGAATAAAACTAAGTATTTTATTTAAAGCACAATTGAAAGCAATAATTGAACTTTCAACAACCCCAAAAAAATTTCATCTGAATAAAGGTTATTTTTAAAGAAAGAAGACTTCACTTTGAAAAAGTAATATTTCACAGAATTATGAGCAAAGGAAAAATGGGAACTCCTTAGAGAAACTTGAATGTTAAAAGTCTGGAGATTTAAGCGACTGGCCTCAGAATCAAACTTTAATCTGCATACCAATGACTCCAATGCCATCTGTCTTTACTGGACAGGCAATCAACAAAACAAACAAAAATCCAAGAAACATTTATTCAATGCCTACTGTGTGTATGAGGCACAGTGCCAGGTGTGGAGGATAAAAAGACGGGGAAAAATAGTTCAAGCACCTCTTTATTCCTCTACAGATTCCACTCCAGACTCCCTGGACTTTCTCCACTGTGCCCCCTACAAGGTACCTTCTCTTGTCCTCCCACCTAGGTGAAGAAATTCCCTCTACCAATGCAAGTTGGCTCCTTCTCTGCAACTTACAGTCTGGAAGAGTAGTCTAGATTCACTGAAAGGATAAATGATTTCTCCAAGGTTACATAGCCAAGTAGCCACTTGGATTTTAATCAAACCTGGATTTGAATCCAGGTCTTCCTGCTATGCTACCACTGACTAGAGTGGAAATTCTTTTTAGCAAGGATTGTCATTTTTTATTTTTGATTGAAAGGAAGTAATAAGGCCAGAAAGGCAGGTTAGAGATATTATAAATGTCAGGCTAAGGAGTTTCATGTGATGCATAAAGGACACATTGGAGATATGAGGGATCAGAGGCAGGGGGACCAGTGATGAAGCTATTCTAACAGTCTAGATGAGAGGGGATGAAATCCTGACCTAAGATATTAATATAGCAGCAGAGGGAAGGGAGAGATGGAGACAGCTGAGAGAGATGTTATAGGGGGAGAATCAATGGGACTTGGCATCTTGTTGGGGGGAGGGGAGAGAGAGAGAGAGAGAGAGAGAGAGAGAGAGAGAGAGAGAGAGAGAGAGAGAGAGAGAGAGAGATGGAGAGGGGAAGGGGGAAGGGGGAGGGAGGAGAAGAAACAGAGAGAAAGGAGAGGGAGAGGGGAGAGAGACAGAGAGGGAGGGAGAGAGAGAAACAGATGCAGAGAAAGAGGAGAGACAGGGAGAGACAGAGAGAGACAGAGAGAGAAAGATGGGGAGGAAGGGAGAATCAATAATAACTGAGGTCACTCAGCACTTGGTATGCTCAGCAGCTACGGGTAAACTGTGAAAAGGGACAGGTTAAGGGGAATGCAAAGAAGGTCCTCTAATTTCTGGGCATAAGTTTTGGGTGTTGTGATGTAGGGGCAGAAATAGCCAGTTGGCAGTTTGAGATGTAATAGTGGAGCTCAGAAAAGAGCTTGAGGATAGATATACATGTTTAGCAGTCTCTTGCTTAAAGGTAATAACTGTACACATGGGGAGTGAATGAAAGCAACAAAGGAGAGAAGGTAAAGGGAGAAGAGTGAAAGACATAGGGAATAACCTTGGGAGATAGAAGACAAAGGACCCACGAAAAGGAGACCAAGGAAATAGGAGGATAAACCAGAGAGGTCAGTTTCACCAAAGCCAAGGAAGGAGGAAGTGTCCAGGAGAGTGGGGTCAAACGCTCCAAAAAAAGATCGGAGAGGATGAGAGCTCAGAAAAAGCTGAACTCCAAAGAGATGATGGTGACTTGCGGGAGAACGATTTTAGCTATCGAGCAGAGCTGGTCAGCTGGGAATTCGAGAGCCAGATTTCACTCACTCTTCTCCAGGGGTATGCTGATAAATATTTAACTAGTTTAGAAAAAAAAGAAGACACTTGACACACTTTTAAGTTTAATCTGATTTAACATTTTCTCCCTCACTTTCTAAAGTCCAATCAAAACAATAAACCAAACCTTGATTTGTAGTTTGTCAATTTCAAAGGTGTAAATCTCAGACTGAAAATTTAACAATCACCTCTCCCAAAAGCCAGTCTGAATCAGCTCTAGTTCCCTTACCCTGCCCCCAATCCATGGACTCTTGGAATCATCTGGATAAGTGTGGAAAGAATGAAATTTTACAGTTGTTTGGGGTTCAGGGCCTGGAGTCAGGAAGAACTGAGTTCAAATCTGGCCTGTGGATTTTACTAGCTATGTGATCTTGGGTAAGTCACTTAACCTCTGTTTGTCTCAGTTTCTTCATCTGTAAAGTGGGGGAATAATATCACCTATTTCTCAGGGTTGTTGTGAGGATCAAATGAGATCATATTTATAAAGTATTTAGCACATAGTGTTATATGAATGTGAGCTATTATTATGATGATGATTTCTTTCTGATCATAGGGACAAGGAGAATAATAATGGATAAAACTCAGTTCCCCAGCCCTACTGTATCCTGAATCCTTAAATGACTCTCCCTTCTAATCTCCTGCCACATTAGCCTGCAAAAGGGAATTTGTTCTGCTTCTGACCATCCTTAGATAGAATAGCTAAAGACAATAAAATAACTTCCTGTGCTTTACTTTGAGGCTGCTAGGGGGCACAGTGGAGAGGGCACCGGGCCTGGAATCAGGAAGACCTGAGTTCAAATTCAGCCTCAGATACTCATTAGCAGTAAGACTCCAGGCAAGTCACTTAACTTGTATTTGCTTCACTTTCCTCAGTTATAAAATGAGGATAATAAGAATGCCTACCTCCCAGGGTTTTTAATGAGGATTAAATGAAATATTTGTAATGCACAATGCCTGGTGCTTAGTAGGTACTATATAATGCTTATTCCTTTTCCCCTTTCACTTTACCACTGATTGCCCAGAAGTCTGATGGAAGGGTCCAAAACTTAGCAGTTTATCTTTTGGCCATTATGCTGGGATAAATGATATATTTTCTCGCTCAGCATCACCATTTGTAAATAACCAAATATCTCAGAGCATAAACCACTTAGTTCTAGAGACCTGTTGCCTTTAGAGCAAATGTTCTTAACCTAGGTTCATGAATAGATTTTCATGAGTCCAGAAACTTGGATGGGAAAAAATAATTACATCTTTACTTTCACTAATGTCAAACTGAAATTTAGCATTTTGTTCAATTATTTAAAAATATTATTTTGAGAATGGATCCATAAGCTTCATCACACAGTCAAAAGCATTCACTACACACACATACACACACACACACACACACACACACATACACACACGGTTAAGAACTCCTTATTTAATCACAGAGTTATGATTCTCTTGGTCTATGGACCTCTAATAGGACCAATATTCCCCCTGTCCCGTTACTCTGGAACAATGATAGCTTTTCCTCTCAAAGGCCTCAGAGTTCTCCCTGAAGTCTGGATGCTTGCCTCCTTTAAAGTATCTTCCTGGTCACCCGAGGACATAAAAAGTCCCACTCACACGGAGTCAGAGTCCCTTTGATTGGATGGATGCTTGAACACCATACCCTGCCCTGCTGACCAGACAATTTTTTTTTTTTACCAATTTTCATATGGAGACAAGGTGGGGTGTTGTGTATCTTTGTTGTGTATCCTTGCTGTGTTGGGGCAAATTAACAGTTCAATGATTTACAAGTATGTCAGTTTGTTTAAAAATTGAACTTTAACCGACAGGGTACTGGCATTGGGCCCATCCAATATCACCATTGCTCATCCATGAGGATTCTCTAGAAATTTATGTTTATAATGTGAGAAAGTCTTTTTCTTTCCTTACCTAAATGAATGATTATAACGTCTCTAACTGCAGTATCACCCAAAGCAATACCAATTTGCCCATTAAGTCAGGTTTGGCATTTTCTTATTAAATGTTGTTTTGTATTTGTTTGTATTTCTACTTTTCTTCCACAAAACGATCAGTTGGAATGGTTGGGGTAGGTCTCTGAGAGACTTGTTCTTTCTCCCACACAAGTGATGCACATGCTGAAAAAAAGGAAGCATCAGTGCATGGTAACTGAATGGTAAAGGTATTTATGAGACTCCCCTCCCCCAGGTCATGTGTTTCTTTTGAACAAAGTGACTTTAATAGACCAGTGGCCTTGCTTCCAACAGTTTAGCACGTGGCTTCCTCTTCCATAAGTCAGTTACACAACTTGCTAGGCAGAATAGCACTCTCAGGAATGCACTTATGTGAGTTGACTCCCCTCTTCTCTTGGCAACAAAATGCCAAACATGCATCAGGGGCATGCAATGATTACCCAGAAACTGCATGTCCTATCATATGTCACCCCTCATAATTTATTTTTATGAGGGTAGTAAGTAGTATCAGTATTTTATAAGCACGTATTTATACTTGTTAATTTAATTTATGCAAATGCCTCATTTATGTAAATCATCTACAGATCCACCATCAGGATATCTTTAGCAAAATAACATGATTGTGATATTTAGGGACCTGACATATATAATCAGAGAATGCAAATTATTTTTATGGCATGTTTTATATGCCACCAAGTTCATAAAATGTTGACGGTCTGGTTTTATTGAAAACTTTCATCTTTCAGTTGGTAGGTTTGGTCTTCTCTCTCTTTGTCCATTTTCATTACTTTTCAACCTCTCTCCTATTGCGGCCAGCTCCCTCCAGCCATTCGGGTCAGTTTGCTGCCAGAGACCAGGAGACCAAGGACTCTGGTTGCAGCTGCAATGAGAAAACTAAGCCTCCAATTTGAGTTCCCTTTAGAAGGATGAGGTTACAGTGTGTAAACAGAATACTGTATTTCATAGCAATCTGAGGGCTTTGGACTTGATCCCTCTTTGACAGTACTGTCCTCATTACCAATTCATGACAATGCCAGTCAGTCATCATGAATAATAAGGTCCTCCGCCCCCAAATCTAGAATATCTGTTACCAGTTTTTGGCATATTACTCAAATAGGAGGCTGGATTTGGGACTCTTCTGGGTAAGTGACGTTGGGCATCAATCAAATTCTTCTTCAAGTACACAAGAAGTTTATTTTAATAGGGCAGAGAATAAGAATGGAAGGTAAAAGGAAAGTAGTAGAAGAAAGTGGTATGTGACCATGTTGACTAAATAGGATACCAGTATTTGGGATTAAACCATCCTTCTGTTGTCTGAAATGTCTATTTATGACAAGAACATTGCATTCATTCATGGAAATGGTGAAGCCTGTAGATCGAGGGATTATTACACATGTTATATTTGAACCTAAGAAAGGCTTTTGATTCTGTCTCTTGATAAATATACCCAGACTGAGACAGTTTTGTCTTGACTATACCTCTACAGGGTTGAATTCAAAATGGGCCAAATTAAATTCAAAATGTCCCCTTAGGACCAAGGTATAGAAAATAAGTGAGGTTATAAAAAGCCTAGTTTTAGTTGAGATTTGACCCATCACCTGGACTATAAAATGGTACACGTGGTCATTATTTGTTAACAATAACTGGCTCTCATGGCAGGCAGGACTAAAATTCAAAATGATCTTTATGAATTAAAGAAATGTTCATGGAAAAGGAGAAAAAAGTTCAAGATAGGCCGAAGCAAGGCAGTACACTTATCAGGACAAAGTTCAATGCACCGACACAGAATTCCAGGTTATATACTGCTACTATGACAAGTGAACTCACAAGTTGGGTAGGAGTCCACAACAAAGTCTTGGTATTTCTAGGTCTAGGTTTCATTCTAGACTTTATAATCTAGTAGGGATAGTTGGCCACAATGCAACCAATTTAAGATGAGAGACATTGAATCAATTGAACTGGAAAAGATAAGGCTTTGTGTGTGTGTGTGTGTGTGTTGTGTGTGTGGTGTGTGTTTTCAAATAAGAGAGTTATGTCTTCTTTTCTCCAAACTCAAGATCCCTAGTTTCTGTATATTTTAGTGCCTCAGGCAGCAATATAACCAGGGCAGATGGTATAAATGTACCTTGAAATAAACATTGCAATTTATTATGCAAAAATATAGGAAGTAATAAAAATTCAGTTGAGTGGCAGGGAAAACCAGTTATTATAGTAATTTTTTTATATTCTAAATTTAGGTATCCTGGGACATAAACCCTGATCTTCCTAGCCTAGTTATGGCTCCAAAGGTGGTAAGTAGCAAAAGTAATCTACTTAGCATAGAACAATTAAAAACAAAACCACAAACTTTTATCATAAAGGACTCAAATCTGATATAAAGAAACAATCATTGTTATGACTCATTACACCTTGAAACAGATTGTTGTTGTGGTTCCATCATGTCCAACTCTTCATGACCCCAGCTGGGGTGTTCTTGGCAAATACTGGAGTGGTTTGTCATTTCCTTCTCCAGCTCATTTTACAGATCAGGAAACTGAGACAAATAAGGTCAAGTGACTTGCCCAGGGTCACATAGCTAGTAAGTGTCTGAGGCCAGATTTAAACTCAGGTCTTCCTGATTTGAGGCCTGGAATTCTATCCACTATACTACCTAGCTGTCCCTAGAAACAGATTACTGAAGGTGTAAGATAGTTTTTCTTAGAAGCCTTTAAAAATAAGATAGATGCTGAGCTAATTGGCCAATTCAGATGTGAATTGTTTAGAAGCAGAAAATGGATCTGTTGACAACTGGTGAGTTTCCTTCCAGACCTCCGAACTTATGACTCAATGTTTTAAATGCATCTTGAGCTAAACACTAGTTCTCCTCTCAGAGAGTGGCTAAGTGATGAGGGGGAGGTGGTAGGAAGTTTTAGGTCAGAATATATGATTTAGGGATGAATGGGAATTTCATATGACCATGTCATTCCAAATCCATCTGCTTTTTAGACTAAGATAAGATTATAGCTGATATTAGCACAGAAACACATACTCCCTTGTCCTGGTCAATGTTGAATTTTATTCTCTTTCCCTCCTCATTGGAGGTCTTCAGGAAAAGTTGAGTTGACAACTGTTGGCTGTGTTCTAGTACAGATCCTTTGCAGGGTAAGCTTGGACTAGATCAGGGGAGGGGAACCTGCAGCTTCAAGGCCACATATGGCCCTCTAGGTCCTCAAGTGTGGCCCTTTTACTAAATCCAAACAAGGGATTTGTTCTGTGGAGCTTGGATTCAGTCAAAGGGCCACACTTCAGGACCTACAGGGCCATGTGTGGCCTCAAGGCCACAGGTTCCCCACACCTAGGACATGGTTGATGAGATTCCTTTCCAATCTTCAAACCTGCAATTCATTGATTCAAAGATGATAAACACAAAGAAGATAAAATATATATGGCAAGTGATATAAAACTAAGCTGAACTGGAGTTATGTACACAATGATTACAACCATACTAACAAAGAAGAAAATTTAAGGGTGGTATAATAGCTGAGCAAACACAATTTTTGTTTGGGATTTTTTTTCGTATTTTTTAAAAATTCTACTTTGTTAAATGCTTAGGATCTTATGTAAGATTTTATTCCTAATTTTATGTTTGATTATTTGTTTTAGGTGATAGTTACTAAGTTTAGAATTCTTTAAAAAACTATCACTGGAGGAAATTTTTACTTTAGTAGTTCCCCACATGGATGAAATTATAAAGCTACCACCACCCCCATAATAAATTAATAATAATTCTTTATAAAGAAGCAATTGCATATATGCTTTCCCATTACCTTAATTCCATGATGGCAGTCATTATATACATATATATACATATATATGTATATATATATGTATATATATATATATATACACACATATATATCATATACATATACTTTTTTTTTTACATTGCTACTGATACTGAGGGGGGAAATGTATTACAGTCTATCCCTTAGGAATGGTGGAGAGAACCCAAAGAAAATGTACATCAATAGCACATTCTGGAGAAAAAATAGTTATTGAACCAACTCCTATATAAAACATAAAGTGAAATAAGCAAAGAAATGGCCAATAATACAAATTTAAAAACAACCTGCAAACACCTTTATTTCACTGCAAGATTCCAGTCAAGTTGTGCCAAATCCCAGTTCATTCCAAGAGTTGATTGAGATTCAGCCAGAACTTGTCTCCATATTTATAGCATTATTATCCAGATGTACAAATAAATTCATGCATCATTTATGTTCGTTGTTTAGTGATGGCCGTTCATAACTGATTCATGACTCTGCTTCTCACAGCAAAGGTCAGGAGATGTGGAAATAAACGATGTTTGGGGATCCGGTCTCTTTCCATGCATTCAGCCTATTAACGTAAATAACATTTTACACCAACTCAACTCCCTCACTCCCAACTCGCTAATGATTATTTTGTGGTTCTTTTCAAATCAATGAGTCACCAGCCTAAACCTATGCAAGAAAACTATTCTTGTATAGAAAAGCAATTAAAATGTGTTGGAAGCATTTTAATTGCAATGAAACCCGTACCTTAACTCAAAAATAAGTTTAGTGTCTCTATGTTCACTCTTCACATTACAGTTCACTTGCAAATATGGGTCCAATATGTTTCTCCCTTCGAGCTTTAGTTAAACTCTTTCAGTTTATGAACTGCAGGTACATTCTTCTTAATTTCCCATTCAGTTGATTTATATATGCAGAGAGCTCCTACTAGTTCATCATGCTTTCTCTAACCTCACGCCTACGAGGTAAAGAGATAATTGGAATCTTTTAAAATAATGTCAATGTAAAGTAGCAAGACAAAGTCAATTTGCCATTACTAAATACTTAGTATTTTCAAGAGTTATAAAATTTCAGGCAATCAGATCTCTGATATTCTTCCAACTAACCTCAAAAAAAGATGGATGGACAAGTAAATAGATTTGAAGTCTCATTCATGAAGGAAAGCAGGAAGATGATGTTAACTTGAGAAGGAAAATTACCTTGAACCTCATCAAGGACTATATATAGTTAAGCCAAACTTTATAGCCTCTGCAATTTTTTAAAATTCAGATGTGATTTTAGCAGTATAGGGAACCCAATATAGAAATTCCCTCCACTGATGCAGATCAGAAACTCATTTGTTATTTATGGTCTTAGAGAGTTGCTTGGGACACGTAAATTAGGTGACTTGTCCATCTCTTAATAGTAAAGATGTGTCAGAGGCAGGATTTTCTAACTCTAAGACCTATATGTGCCTTTACATACATGAAATGTTGGTCAGATCTCAATATCAGAAATCTTCCTTGGACTGTTCCTTGGGTAAGTCGCTAAACCACTTTTGGCCTCAGTTTCATCATTTGTCAAATGATAAGATTAGACTGGATAACCTCTGAGGTCCCTTTTAGTGCTTAATTTATTATTCTATGATCTAAATTAGTACAATTACATCTGGATAAGAATGCTATAAATATGGAGACTAGTCCTGGCTGAATCCCAATCAATGAACTGGAATTTGACACAACTTGAATGGAATCTTGCAGTGAAATAAGGGTATTGTTTGCAGGCTAAAACAAGTTGCATTATTGGTCATTCCTTTGCTTATTTCATTTTATGCTTTACATAGGAGTTGGTTCAATAGCTATTTTTTTTTCCAGGATGTGCTACCGATGTACATTTTCTAGGGTTCTCTACATCTTTCCTCAAAGCACCAAAGTCCCCAAAAATCTCCTCTCTCAATAGTCTTTAATGGAGACCTTTTAAAGAACAAACACAGGATTCTAAGAAAACAGAAAGGGAATGTGTCATTATTTATCCTCCATGTTTTATATGAATTCATGGGCCTAGGCTAGGTCTTTTACAGGCTTCAGAGGTAGCATGAGTGCTGACTATATACATTACATCAATGGCCAATTGGCTTCCTGATGAATGAGTATGGGGTGGACATATCTGGTAGCTTTATAATAAAATTGGGTAGATGGTGTGATATCCTTTGGTAGATTATATCTTTGGGATGAGAAATAAAGTTAGACTGATGGGTAAGAGATCTGGGTTTAATCTCAGCTCTGCTGCTAGCAAGCTGTCCTATAAATGTGGACCTCTTAGCATTTGGGAATGCAGTCTCCGAAAACTCATTTACATTCTCTTCATTAGCCATATGATATTTGCCACATCCTTACTCTCTGAGTTGATGAGCTAAATGTGCTAGATGGAGAAAGTCCTGATAGTTTGAATTACTTTACCTAGTGAAAAAAATAACAGCAAACGTTCACACAATCCTGGAGGACCCTGTAGACACCATAATTATGGAGTCTCCTCTCCAGTCTTTTTTTTTTCTTTGTAAGCAGGCAGACCTTTTTAGATATCAGAATGTAAATACTATTCATCTTAGTTTCTTAGAGGTTTGCTAGTTTTCTTTCCAGTGCATCTTAATGTCAGCTCAGGAAAGGGTGACAATATTAAGGCACTAACAGGATTTCAGAATAGGAGACCAATGTCAATACTGTCAGGCTGTATCATCTATAATTCCAATAAATTGTTTTTCCTAAGACATGCTGTGTTTGAGAATCATAGAATGGCAAAGCTGGAAGGAACCTTTCAGATCACTGATTTGAATTCCTTCACTTTACAGATAAGGAAACTGAGACCCAAAGAGATAAAATGATCTCCTTGTTGTCATACAGCTTGCTAGTAGCAGAGCTGGGATTAAAACCAGATCTCTTAACAATCAGTCCAACTCTATTTCTCAACCCAAAGATATAATCTGACCCAAAAAAATATCATATCATCTATCCAAATCTATTATAAAGCTACATGACATTTTTGTTTGGCTACTTTGCTAACAGAGGGTAGAACTGAAAAAGCAGGCACACACACACACACACACACACACACACACACACAATTTCAAAGGCACAAAGTTCCTTCCTTGGTACTTGGGGGTTGAAGGCACAGATTATTTATTATGTTCATAGATCAGTCTTTTCAAAAAGCAGTGTGGCATTTTATTTATTGGACTTTCTCCAATCGAATACTAGCAAGGCAAAAGAATGGTTTTCTCCCTTCTATGATGTGTCCAAGTTTCATACTTCATTCATTTGTCCCTCCATTTATTCATTCAACAAATATTTATTGAAGAATAGCTACTGGATGTGCAAAGCCATGTGTTGGGAATTATGGGGAATATCACAGTTCGGTTACAATTCAATTCAACAAGCATTTAAGGGCCAACCATGTGTAAAATGAGAAGCAGCATGATATAATGGAAAGAGGAGCTGGATTCAAGTGCTGACTCTTGTCACATGCTGGCTGCATAATCATAAGCAAGTTATTTAACCTGTTAAGTGTCCTAGGCAACTCTCTAATTCTATAAATGGCAGATCTGCATTATAGTGTAAGTTTATTCCCCAGAAGTTCACTGTACTAGTAAAATCACAGGTTCTTTAAAAAAAAATGTGCTGGGCATAAAAAAATTAAAAAGAGTCTCTGCCCTTGAGGAGCATATATTTTATTGGAAAGAGGAGGAAACAACACGTACATGCAAATTAAACAAAAAGCAATGTGGGGAAGTGTAAAGACTCACAACTTAGGGGAAGGAGGAAATAAAGAAATTCTCTGTTTAGGATACTTCAAATAAGCTGAACCTTGAAAGACCCAGAGCTTCCAAGAGGCAGCAGTGATGGGAGAGAGTATTTCATGTGTGTAGGGGGGAAATATTTGTAAGATCTGTCTTTGCTCTTGAGGGGATTAGATGAAGGGGTAAAATATTTTATTTCATCCACAGAGACAATTGAGGTGGCATATTGGATAGGGTGCTGAGCCTGGAATCAGGTAGTCTTAAGTTCAAATCTGGTCCCAGATACTTACTACCTGTGTGATCCTGGCCATGTCACTTGATCTCTGTTTGCTTTAGTTTCCTCATTTGCAAAATGGGGATAATAATAATATTTACCTCCAAGGATTATTGGGAATATCAAATGAGATAATATTTGTAAAGCACAGGGTACATAGTAGATGCTAAATACATTCTTGCTTCCTTCCTTCCATTCAGCAAACACTTAATTAAATATCTTCTACATACAGAGCTCCATGGTAGGTACTTGGGATTCAAAGGAAAAAAATGAGACAGTCCTTGTCCTTAAGGAGCCTACCATTCTACTAGAGAATGAAAGAAATGGACAACAAGTAAATATAAAGAAAATCCAAGGGATAGGGATAGGGAGAGACCTGTGATTTCATTGGTATAGGGAACTCCCAGGTGAGGAAACTATCTTCTCCAATGCAAGTCTGCACTTTCTCTGTACTGAGCAATACACATTTATTTCCAGCAGAAGTGAAATGGTACTGGAGATGGGGGAGGGAGGATGACAAGGCATGCCCAGAAATAATTATGAGTTCTCATAAGTGGTGTGAACAAAGGATTATAGTTCCAAAGGTGGAGGCACTGTTTCCAGGTCTGTTGACCAGGGAAAGCTTCAAATAGGATTTTTCAACTGTTCCTTAAAAGACGGCTTAGATTTTGATGGGTGGAAATGGAAGAAGCAAAGGCATTGCAAGTAGAGGGAATAGTATAACCAAAAGTATAGAACAGAGAAAGTAAAAGAAGGAACATTTTCAAACTTTAGGAATACAAAGTATATCAATTTGATTAGAGTATACTGTTTGTCAGAATCTGTGACAAATATCCCAATAGGCAACCTAGTTCTGGACTAAGGGAACAAATTGGGCAAGGAAGCAGAAGACTTGTTTTATTTGTCTTTGTATCTCCAGTGCCTAGACAGAGATTGGAACATAGTAGGTGCTTAATAAATTCTTGTTGATTGATTAATTGATTGACAGAGAGAATTCTGTGGCAATCTGATCCCTGAGATGCTGCCTAATCACCCTGAGGTCATAGCAGTGCCCCTAGAGGCAGGTGCTGAGATACTAATGGTGAAGATTCTGGGCCAAGGAAGGATATGGGAAAATCAACGGTCATCCTTTTATCAGAACTGAAGCGTATCCTTTGTGAGACCAAGTCATACCCATCAGAAGACAACTACTAATACCACTATGCTGTTTCACTTCCCCAAAGTGAGAGGTCACCCCAGATATTGAGTGAAAATGCCCAGAAAGAGCCCTGAACCAACAGTGTTGCACATTGAACTAATCTAAGATTCATCCATATTCAGAAGGAAAGTGAGTGAAAACCAGTATTTCAGACAGCTTTACATTTTCAAATTAAGTTAATAAAGTAAGATTTCCAATGTAATGACAAATTAATTCTTCCTTTCATAAGTTTATTAAAATAAGCATCTTCTATCTTCTAACTAGCCCTGACATATGCTTACATAGATACAACACACCCAGTAACCTAATCTCCCAGCAATCTTGAAGCAATTAACTCCTTCTAATCTTGAGCTAACAAAGCCCACCATGCAAAAGGCCCCTGGAGAATGCCATTCTCAGGGCCTCGGAAAAGCTCCCTCCCATCTATTTCTCTGTTATTCAGAGACTAGGGGCTCAGCGGAGTGGTCAGAGAGCAGGGATTCATCTGAAACAACATAGATGAATCATCACAGATCATAAGATCTTCATTAACTCCTTATTTCTCTGCTAATTAACACAAAAAGAATGAGTTGAATGCTTGACAGGCAGTGAATGACCCACAGCTCAGTGGTTAATAGGATGCAAATGACATCTAATGAGGGTCTCTCCTTGTAGTGTGGGCAGCTGGCCTACTATTTTTGTTGTGGATTTTGAAAGTGTTTGAGATGAAAACAGTTTACCCAATAATTTACACTGCAGCTGAGTTTGTAATAAAGTCCATGAATTTATGTAAGTCCTACGCATGGCAGAATTAACTTAAGTTGTTAACCACCATGTTTAGCTTAATATGCCATAGTTGGAAGCAAAGGCTTGGGGGAATAGACTTCTATGCCTTTCAAGAGAGGCACAGCATTTATTTATTAGCAGAAAAAAAAGGAAAAGAAAAGAATGCTTCATTGGCAAGCATATTACCAAAAAGTTTGATTTCTTTTGTAAGCCCAGCCCCATGCAATTAATATATTTCTGCCAAAAAAGCAAATTCCCATTATCATCTCATATGAAGAAAAGGAAGAGAGCTAGCCTGGTGTAATGGATAGGTCTTGGAGCCAGGCAGTCTCGGGTTCAAGTCTTGTCTTTGACACACAAACCATCATGTGACTCTGAACAAGGCATTTAACATCTCAGTGCTATAGGCAACTCCTCAAATGCAAGAGAAGCTGCTGATCTTCAAGGCAGAGGCATTTTCTTCATCAAGGAGTCCCCCATACTAGTGAAGTCACAAATCCAGTTCTTATCCCTGTGAGTAGAGGGATAAGCCAAAACCTGATCTGTATGTTTCCAATTAAAAAAAAACTCAATGCAATTAAGGTTGGGTTTTGGGGAACAATTCAAGAATAAAGAACAATGCTGATATTTAGAATCTCATTAAAAATTAAGTGCCATATACAAAATTCAAAACAAAACATAAAGATTTTGTGTCAGAAAAGTCTGCATGTATCACAGTGAGATCAAAGAGCCAAGCTCTCTTTTGTGATATGGCTATCTTTCCCCTTACAGAGATGTAGCCTAAAATGACTTTGATTTCAACTGAGAAACTGAGTTGGAAACTCTCAAGGAAAAGGTCCATCCATCATCAGTGCAGTTCCTTAGGTAAGCCTTATTTAAAACCACACAGAAATGAAAATACCATCATGTCACTTTTTCTCACCAGAAGCAAGATATCTTTTGCATAATGTTGGGTGATTTCTGGATCTCATTGGGTTGCACAAGGGAGGTAGATTGTTCACACTTGAAAACTGGTTTTCTGAACTTGAGCACTATCTCTGCCCCACCCCCTCTTGTGGCATTTATTTTAAGCAACAAGGACAGATTTTTGCCTGCGTGTAACTTGAATCCATGTGGTTTAAGCCCTTCTTGTATTAATAATAGGTTTCACCTTTATTAAGAACTGAGAAGGAGGTGGAGATGATTCAGAGGGAAACCTGTTAATTGGTCATCTCATTGGTTGTTATTTAACATTTGTAAAGAGTTGCTGGGGGGAGACCTAAAATATATCTTGCTTCCTTAGAATTTGAGGCTCAATTATGGAAATAATTCATTATTATTTATATTTAATGTCTTTCAATTCAGCATTTAAAATTATGGTCCTAGTTAGACTCACAAACAATTATGATATAATGCTATTAATGGAGATGGGAAAACACTAATCTTTCTTTTTCAGAGTTCTCTTCTCCCTGCTCAATCAAAGGTCAAAGTGTTTGCTGCATTCTTCCTCTCAAAATAAGCTATTTTAAGGGCAGAAATAACAAGAATTGTTATGTCTTAAGCACCTACAATAGATAGATGCATATGGGCAATGTCTATCACTTCCTTTCTCTGATAGAGAGAAGACAGATTTTAGATCAATACACAGATTAAATTACTGACAATAAGTGCTATTCAAAAATGGAATAGACTGTTTTTATAAGGGAGTGATGGAGGCATTGAATAAAGTCTGGGAAGCTACTTTTCTAGGATTCTGTAGAGGGGGCAGAAACAAGATGAAACGTAAGATTCACTTCTAGTTCTAGGATTTTGTTACCATATACCTCTACAGGAGGTACTTCTTGATTACAATTCAGTTTGATTTCCACTGAAGAACCAGAAAAGAGTTCTATGACTGTAACATTGGTTGTGTGAGTTAAAACACCCTAAGCTTCTATTAGCATGTTTCATATAATAAATGATGTAGAAAGATTAGGTGAAATTAAGTTGTAAAGGTTATATAAGATTATGTTTTTCCCATAACCTTTGAAGCAATTCAATTCTTGATAATTGAGAAAATCATGCAAGTAATAATAACAGCTGACATTTACAATAGCATTTTGATATTTATAAAGCATTTTACATCCACCATCTCATTTCATCTTCACAATAATTCTGTGAGATTAGGTATTGTTACCCCCATTTTACAGATGAGGAATCAGACACAGAGAGAGGTTAAATGACTTGCCCAGAGTCACACAGCTAGTAAACATATGAAGTCAGTCAACAAAAAAGTACTTACTATGTGCTAGGCATTGTGCTTAATGCTGGGAAGATAGATAGATAGACAGACAGACAGACAGATAGATGATAGACATATATATATATACATATATATATAATACATACACATATATATACACATATATGTATATATGATAATCTCTGCCCTCAAGGAGCTTACAATCTAATAGGAGAAAGACAAAGCACAAAAGGAAACTGAAAAGTTTGGGGGAGGGTGAGAAATCAGAGATTGCCAGAGTAATGCAGTCAGGTGGGAAATGGAAGTATTTTGAGCCAATTTCCTTCCTTAAAGGGAGGTTTCAGAGTTCATGGCTCCCCTCTTCAGAGAGGCAGAAGATAACAATGAAGTAAAGTACCCAGGCTGATGGGATCTTGCAGGATGTTGAGACTTTCCCAATAAAGAGCTTCCTGGGGGACATGGAGAAGTCAGAGATGTCCCAGAGTAGTGCGTCCTGGTGAGAAATAAGGTGAGATCTGAATCCTGGTCTTCGAAACACCGGATTCAACTCTCTGCATTGTCTACAGTAGCAAGCTAGAGACAGGAGACTGCCAGCTCCTCCCACGTCTTCCCAGTCTTTTCTTTCAGCAACCCCAAGGTAGGGTTCATCTCTTCCATTATTTTCTCTCAAAACTGGAATTCAGAAGCACCAGAAGTGAGTCACTGCTGGAAGAATTTAGAGCTCTCTCGCCTCTCACCAACATCACCCTGACCTTCACACAGGAAAGTGCCTTCATCTCCATCAAGAAGGAGAGAATTACTTACCAATGGGTTTTGGGACAAGGGTTACATACATTTGAACCTAATGAACCACAGGATTGCTTCCAACTCTGAGACTGGATTCTGTGAATAATATTACATGCCCAGATACATACAAGCACATATGTCTACTTGGACCTAAATATCATGCACTTAAAAAGCTTGTCCAGGAAATTTTTAATCATGTAGGTAATTGTATAGCCTCAATCTTCACTTTATATGTATAGGTTAAATAAGTATACAGGGTCAGAGAAGAATGTATGGTTTACAAGGCTGTTACAGTATATAAGAAGTAGTAGCAGAATCAAAAGTCAGAGCACGTAAGAAGGTAGTTACAGCGATTGGTCCCAGAACATATCCTTGATAAAAATAGATAGAGCAATTAATTTACTTCATGTAATTGAGTGATACATTCTTTTGAAGTTTTTGTTGTTTATTCTTTAGGTTTATAAAAGTAAAGGATTAAAAATATACACTCTCATTTGATTCTCCATGATCCTTTTAGGGAAGGACATAATTTTTAACTAATCTTCCAAATAACATAGATGTATCTATACATGTGTTTATAATGTATATTGTAGATATATATTATACATATATATATAAAAATCTTATACAAATGGATATGTATGTGCATATACCTTTATATATGTATATATCTATATGAATGATGTGTATATATGTACACATATACATATATACATACATACATATACACACGTATATAGATACACATACACACATATGTGTATTATATATACATACATACATATGGAGAGGGCAGAGAGATTCTACTTTTATCCTAATTATCTCATGAGTCAAAGAAGAACTATGATTTCTCTGATTTTTTTTCATGTATTTTATTATCTGCTTTATTGTCATGTCATGGTGTTACAGAGCCACATAGATGGGTTTTTTCCCATTTATGAAGGACCTCTCCATAAGGCCCTGTGATGTTTTTAAGAATGCTAATACGAAGTTTTATAATATCAAAATCATTCACAACTAAATTGAAAAGTCTGTTTCTCTATTAAAGCTCATTTTAACTTTAAAGTTTGGTTGATATTTTATTCTTCATCTTGGATATGATCCTGGATTGTAAACTCCTTCACTTATTATACATCTTCAATTCCCCAGAATGTTTAGAGCAGTGGCCTGCATGTGGCAGGCATCAATACATGTTTATTGAATGAATGAATGGATGAATGAATGAAAGAATATTTATGTGCAATCTCTGTAAATGTCACAAATGGTTTTCTAATTTTCTTAAAATGATCCAGCTGGTTTCTCAAGCTTAACTTTCATGCTGATCTGAACTGATTAGAAGAGAGACATTGCTTCTCTGAAAGCTGATAGACTAAAGAAAGACAGTATTGGCCCCTTAGATCATATATATCCTGAGAGAAGAGAAAACTTTCAGTGGTATTACTGTATTTCCTTTTACTATCCACTATGGTTTGAGAGGAAGAAACAAAGGAGGAAAGATAGACTTTGTTGTGAGATGCTCCTATTGGAGACGGCTAGGTGGCACTGTGGATGGATAGAGCACAGAACCTGGAGTCACGAAGACCTGAGTTCAAATCCAGCATCAGATACTTACTAGCTTTGTGACCCTGGGCAAGTCACTTAAACTCTATTTGCCTCAGTGTCCACAACTATAAAATGTGGATAATAATGACACCTGTCTCCCAGGGTTGTTTGAGCATCAAATGAGGTGATATTTGTAAAAGTGTTTAGCACAGGGGCTGATACACACTAGACTCCATATAAATGTTTATTCTCTTCCCCTTGTTGGAAAAGAGACATTGCTTTTCTAAAAGCTGATTGGAGAAAATATAATGCCCTTTTATTTGAAGATATGACTGGAGAAAGGATGGCCCTGTCATAATCTATAATTTTAGAGGGAAAAATTCTTCAGAGCCTCAGAACAAATATGAGGAAATTGGAAGTTGTCCAATTAGAGAGAATAATAGCTTAACACTCTCTGAGCACCCTGCCAAGAATGGTTACATGCTAAAATAATTTGAAACTGCTTCAGTTGTTCAAGAGTAGCAGAGAAATGACTTTGTCCACTTACGGATCTGTGAGGCGCAGTGGACAGAGCACTGGCCCCGGAGTCAGGAGGACCTGAGTTCAAATCCGGCCTCGGACACTTAATACTTCCTAGCTGTGTGACTGTGGACAAGTCACTTAACCCCAATTGCCTCACTAAAAAAAAAAAAGGACAAGAGGTAGCAGAAAAAAAGGTTTTGCCTAGTAATTTAGGCTATTTTTGAGGAGCCAAAGGACATCAAGGCCTGGTACTCAGAGTAGAAAGTCATCCCAGGAACATAGGTTCATCTGCCTCTCTTCTGGGTTTCTGTAAGTCTGTGCCTACTCTTCTGATAGACACTGAATGCATTGGTAAGAGAGTGTGACCCAGGTTTATGACTGGACTATTATATTTTGATTTCTCCTGCTTTTGATTTCTATTAAGTAAATGTTTTAATTAAATATTCTTGCTTTTACCTTATTGTTTAGTAAATGTTTCATTTACAATAGTATCATTATGATTACATTGTTTAAATAGGAAGCAGACTGATGGGAGATCAGAAGGTACACTAGTAAATAATAGGTGTGACTCCAATCCCACCACCACCACCACCCCAGTCCCTGAGAGAGTTTGAGTTATAACTATGTAGTCATGGTTGCCATACACCCACAATATGGGAAAACCTTTAGACTTACCAGTGTAGGTGCAAGTTAAGGTAAGTGCATCAGCCAAGAGAGACAGAAGAAGGTGTCAGGTGTCATGTCGTTGCATACTTAGACCACATTAGTTCTGGACCAATGTGACAAAATAAAAAGAATGCTGGATTTGGAGTCTGAGGACCTATGTTTTGAATTCTGTCTGCCACTTACTAGTTGGATAATTTTGGATAAACCACTTAATCTCAATTCCTTCCTCTTTAAATGGTGTTTGACTATAGAATATCTGAGTTTTCTTCTACCTCTAAATCCTATGAACCTAGGTTCTAGTACTTTTTCTATTTATAAATTATTGTGTGATTCTGGGTGAGACTTTGTCCTGGTTTAATCATATCACTCCCCTTTTCCATCAACATAATGGTCAAAGTCTTTTGCTTGGCATTCAGGGTCATACAAAATATGGTACCAAATCACCTCTCCAGCCTCAATTCACACTGTTTTCTGTCATGCTTCTCATGTTCTAATCATTCTAAGACTAATCACTATTACCTAAATACATCTAGGACTTTTTGGTTTCTGTTCCTTTACTCACATTTGTCATACCTAGAATATACCTCCCATCTTTTACCCCTTGATATCCTATACATCCTTCAAAGATCAACTTAAACTCTGTCTGCTGTAGAAAGTATTCACTGATACACTCCCATAGATGTAACTTCTTCTACATCTAATTCCATAGCACTTTGTACTCTTATGCATTTATAACATTCTAATGAACATTATACTTTGCTGAGTCTTATCATCATTATTATATAAGTGCCATGAGGGCCAGAAGTGAGTCTTAATTCTTTCATCCAGTTCCTTGCACAATATACTATCCTTCTTAATACATTCTTATTGAATTCTGAATGAATGTAGAAGTGATTACCTTAAGTGTTATCCTTAAAGTGTTATCCTTAAATGTTCTATAAGTGACCCACAGATGCATTGGCTTAATTGGTCTCCTGCCAAACTTTCTGCAATCATATTTTTTCTGACACTGCTTCTCTCTGTTTTCTCAGGTGATACTGCTCAAAAGCTTCTACCAGTTTCCTCTATAAAATCCTTCAAAGGTATGACCCCCTCAAACATAATATTTCTCTCTGTGAAAAAAAATCAAATGGTTCCTGGTTGAGACAGTTCCTAGGTTCTGTTGGCCTGATCATCTTGGGAATTGCTTTTTTATTGGTTAAAATTCCATAGGAAATTATAATAGTCAATGTCAATGTCTGTTCATTTATCCATTTCCCATTTGGGGCTATCAATAACTTGTTTTTATTTAAGCTGTTTTAGTTATTTGCCATATCGTCTTATGTTTATTCTTTCATCTCATTTGGTGTGGGTTTGTTCTTTGTTCATTCAAGTGAAGAATCTGACTATAGAACAAAAGCTGATATGAAAATGATTCCTACCTTAGTAACCACTTGTTTCCTGCCTTGCACCTTTCCATCTCTTCTTGGAGAAAATATATGTAGTATGTAAGCTTAAGGTTTTGTTAGTCTTTGCCCTTTCTCGTACCTTGGCCGTGAGCCCTATTTTCAGCATATATTTTATCCTATGACTGATTCCCTTTTCACTAAAGTTACTGAGTATTAAAGTGCAGGTTCAGTTCATCTGAAGATTCCTATCAAGTTAAACATAAAATTTCTCTACTTCCCTATCCTCTGAAAACAAATCTACAAATGCTCTTCATGGATATCTTTTTTACTTGCATTCATCATGAGCACTAACATAACAAGATGACCAAGTGTTTCATGAAATGATGATTCTTGTTAGCTTTGTACAGATACTAAAGCAATGCAACCAACTCTTCTCATAGGAGAACATATGGGCCATCTTAGCTGCTAGTTCCTTATGCTATCTGATTTCATTTATTATGATTATGATTAATTAATATGATTCAGTTGCTTTAGTATCCTCTAGTATGTCAGTTCGCTGGTCATCGGCCAAGGAGCTCCCATTTGCAAATAGTAAACTTATGGTTTATGAGTGGCCAAAAACTCTCCGTTCTTAGCACTCTGCTTCCTTTTCTGCTGCTCTCCAATGGGTACTGCAGAAACAGAAGGTAGATGCAGTAGACTGGGGGCTAGATGGATTTCCAAAGCCAAAGGATTCCTCTCGCAGAAGCTAGCTGCCTGGTCTCATAATACTTCGCTAGACTACTCCTTGAAAGAAGACGGTCTGTTACTGGGAACACACTTGAAGACTTTCCAGCATGGTAGCACTTGCCAGAACTTGAATCCTGCTGGCATAGCCACCCAGAGTCTAGGGTCACCTCCACACTGCAGTGAAGCATCAGGGTTGAAATCATGTGAGCTGTTAATATTGAAATTATTATAATTCAACCCTTTTCTGAGCTCTCAGAACATGCTTAATATGCTCCAAACCCAGCACAGTATCCTAACCATGTTTAATGTTATTCATGCTTTCTGTGCTTTTGAAAGGCTAGACACACTGATAAAGATTGTGCAAGGTTCCCAAAATAGATGATTTTCCAAAAAGAAAGTGAGTATTTCAGAGACAAGTTAGCCCTAAGCACAAAGTCAGGTATGTTATAAAACATGCATGGTGAAACTTGATGTCTTCTTAGATGACATTTACAAACCTAGTTGGCTCTCTTTTTGGCCTGTGGGGAAACATTCATAACCAAGCCCCTTTTCTCCTGCCTTCCATTCTAATTCCACACATGCCATTGCATAGGGTAGATTGTCAAATACCTTCAGTGCCCTTGTTATGTTGGTTTCATTCAGAAGTTGCCATGCCATGACCGTTGAGAGATCATGTCATTCATCATCCTATTTCACTCTGTGAAATGCTGTGTTTAAATGTAAGGAGCCTGGGGCCTAGGGATTGGAGTAGAGCTGCTATAAATTATGATGTATGGTAGGTATCCATGGGGACCACACAACTTCACCTTTGATGCCACTATTCATACACTCTTCATCCTGGAGCACTCCAGAGACAAATAAAATGAAATTGTTTTGGTACCAGTGATGTTTCCTCTTGTGCTTTATGTCCATACTTGCTGATGAAAAGCAAAATATAGTCAATTGAGTCAGAAGCAGTCTCTCTTTATGTGGTTTTCAAAAGATCAAATCCCAATCTGGGAATTACATGGTCATAGATCCATAATACATATGTGTGGGAGGAGTAGCATCTAAATAAAGGAAAGAAACCAATTCCCTAACAAATTAAAATTCTCACAATCACCTTTAGCCTAAAGCTTGCAAAATGGCAGGAACTCAAATATAAAATCTTTTTCTCCAATTTAAATTGAAGCATCCTCTTATAGTATATATACTTAGGATGTCAACATTTTTAAAGAAAAGCTTTTAGGTTAAGTATGTGCCCACATTAAACTGATAATTATCCCTCCTTTTCTTCCTCTATCCCCCTGATATTTCAACATGCTGGATTCTTACTTCATGTTTTATTTATGGCCCAGAATTAATATGCAGATTCACAAAAACTTAAAAACTCATAATTATTCATAAAGGGCTTTAAGGTTATTTAGTACATATTTATGAAACTTTATGTTTTCAAAGAACTCTGTTTGAAAGTTCTACAGAAAGATAGTGAGTAAGGTTAATAACTAGTATTGAGAATAATCTGAAAATGATCAAACTCTTTGGATGAAAATATTTGTCAGCATTTCTAATCTATATTTAAGTGAAGACTTAATGGACATCAATAGCCTTGCAAATATGTTCAGAAATGTCTTGGCAAGAGAGAAGATTTGCATATCTAATGCAAACAGCCAATGAGAAAAAATATCTAGTTAAATACCTTTGATCACTAAGCATATGTAATGAGTGATAGAGATTTATCCTGTCTGTTGTCCATCTGTATTGAGTTAGGTTCTCATAGAAATGTGCTAGAGTCTAAGAAAAACAATATCACCAACTGAAGGTGTCCGCAGTCTATTTTGTATTTTTGAATAAGCAGTTGGAAAGAGTTATACAATTCACTCATTCATTTGTTCAACATTTATTATATTTCTATTCATAGAAATTTCAGTTTAAAGAATCTTAGCACAGTGCTTAGCACATAGTAGGCACTTAATAAATATTATTGAATATCATTATTGAATCAGATTTAGAAGCCAAGGCACCAAAAATTCAAATGAATTGCCCAAGGTCACATTGCTAGCTAGGACTAGAATCCACACCTTCAGTCTCCTAGTCCTCTTTCCGTTTTGCCACATTACTTTCAGGCACACTTTGATTTATGAGAGATAGAAGTTATTTATGGGAAGTAGAACTGTAAGGGTGGTGCTACTTAACCTTTTTTTGATATATGCCTTTCTTTTCATTCCCCTTATAGATAAGAAAACTATAAAGCAAGTGAGACCCAGTTAATCCAGCAGGACCTAGTGAATTTGGATCATAAGGATGGCTGAGAAATATGTTGTGTTTGCTCCTTCTGGAAAATGCACAAGTTCATCAGGAGAAAAAAATGTCATCTGGAATACTGAGTAGGCCAAATACTGATGCTTATTAAACCTAATAAATAAAGCTTTTGAACTTTCATGTTTTATTTTCCCTGGGCATTCTTTTTCATTTTTAACTTAAGTGTATACATACACACACACACACACACACACACACACACACACACTATGCAGGTCCATCTTAATGTTGCCATAATAGTTGCATTAGGTGTGATGATGACGAACAGAATGGAGAGTCTGATCTATTTTTAACACCTAGTGTATATTAAATTATTTGAAATAATGTCTTATTTACCAAAGGCTTATAAAACATAAATATATATTATATAATATACATGAAAACAGAAGCAATGCCCTTCCAATTGTATGGCAGAAAGGGGAGGAGGAGGAGAAAATGGTGATCTTATTTCAGCAGTAGACTATGATACTATAGTAGAATATTTCTCTCACGTCAGCCCCATGTTTGTTTTCTGTAATAACATAATTGCATATTTAACACACTCCAGGATTTTTCTTCCAAAACCTCAAACTTCTTGGAAGAGAAAGGAGAATTTTCCCAGTTACTGATCACTGCTTGAAGGGGGGCGCTCTCATCCAGAATGATCTCCTAAATGAGACAGGGACGTGAGAAGTGCAATTTTTCAACTGGCTCAATAGAACTACCAATAAATATTTAAGCCACCTCAATAGAGACATGACATGCCAGTTTGGACAATGAGCTTATTTTGATTTCATAATATTGGAATAGCCAAATCAGCACTCCAGACATTTGAATTATTAATCAAGAAGGCACAAGTGTGGAATACCTCAACTTATCACCAAAGCTCCCCTTGCTACTATGAATGATATGTCAGTGAAGCATTTTGAGCGTTTTGGGAGAAGCCACTATATATAAATTTGATATGCCTTTGTTCCTTGCAGGAGAAAATAAATGTAATAATTAATAAGCTACATGTAATTAACAAATCTAGATAATGTTCAAAATATAGTACTTGTACTAGACTACTGGTTCCTAATGCTGCCTAAAGAATAGTATAATCACAGGGTATGAGTGTTACACGTTTCGGTTTTGTGTATGTCCACATGGGTTTGTCAACTCATGGGGAGGTTTTGATAGATATTTCAGGAATCTTGCCTGCCCCTCTTTGTAGGAGACTTTGGTTCATGTCAAGAGGGGAGCAAGAGCAGGTGTCCTGAGGCTGGCCATTTTGATTTCCTCAAAGAGATGGGTATCAAATTAGAATTCTATCTTTTTGCACTCTCAAATATTACTAGTCTGGGGGAAATAACTTTTTTCTTTGGTTGAAACCATTTTCCTGGTCAGTCACTTTTCCAAGAGGAAAGGGTACCCTAAGCTTATATTTGAAGGCTCTGCTCCATTCCCATCAAATCCTATATGTTGTTGTCATTCTCTAGACCAAGGGGCAAGTAGTCATTTAGGGAGGCTGATTGATCTATTCCTTCTCAATTATCTTGGATTTCAACTTCCTACTAACCATTTTTTCCTGTCCTTTCCATTTCCAATAGAATCCTCTTTGGAAGAGAAAACAGAGAGAGAGAGAGAGAGAGAGAGAGAGGAGAGAGAGAGGGAGAGAGAGAGAGAGAGAGAAGAGAGAAGAGAGAGAGAGAGAGAGAGAGAGAGAGAGGCACCAGACAGAGCAGAGCAATCTAAGATGTAGGAAGATAAGCAGGAGGAAGTACTCAAGTAGGAGAGGTAGTCACCAGTGCCAAAATCACCAAAATCCAAGAAGGAGAAGTACTCAGAAAATATAATGGATTTAGTAAGAGAAGACATTGGTAATTTTTAAGAGAGGGTTGAGAAAGTGTTGAGCTCAGAAGCCAGATTGTAGAGAATTGAGAAGAGAGTGGGGGAGGGGAGGAAATAGAGGTGGCAAGTATGGCTGACTTTCTGAAGGAGCTTGACCCAAATACATTTTATTTTATGTATGTTTTTTCTCTTTTAGGGTAAGCAATGCATTGTCAGCAGAATTCATATTCTGATGCAAAACTTAAGGAATTCAGCATTAGGATATTGCAGGAAATTATAGTAAGGTACATCTTGATTCAACTCATTTCGTTCAAAGAACTTTTATTAAGTAATTTCTATGTGCAAGGCACTTTGGGAAATACAAAGATGAAAAGCAGAAACCACTGTCCCTGCTATTAGGGAACCCATAGCTTGGTAGTTGCTAGGACAAAAAAAAAAACCACAAATAACAATAATATAAATTGAGATGTCAGAGGAAGGGAATAAGCATTTTTATAGTGCCTATTATGTGCCAGGCATTGGGCTAAGTGCATGATAACTATCATTTCATTTGAGTCTCACAACAATCCTGTCAGGTACATGATGTTATTATCCTCATTTTGTAGTTGAAGAAACTGAGGTAAACTAAGGTGAAATGACTTGCCAGGGATTATACAGCTAGTACATGTCTAAGGTCAAATTTGAACTCAGGTGTTTCTGACTCTAGGTCTGGTGCTCTCTCCACTGTACCGCTTAGTTTCCTGCTAGGTTAAAACAATAGTCAGTGCAATGGAGTGGTTAGAATGCCAGGCTCGGAATCTAGAAGACCTGGATTTAAATTCTGCCTCGGATGTTATTGTTGTTATTGTTGAGTCCTATCAGTCGTGTCCAACTCTTTGTGGAGTGGGACTCCCCCCCCCCATTTGGGGTTTTCTTGACAAAGATACTGTAGTGGTTTGCCATTTCCTTCTCCAGCTCATTTTACAGATGAGAAAACTGAGGCAAACAGGGTTAAGTGATTCGCCAGCTAGTTAATAAGTGTCTGAGGTCAATTTTGGCGTTCTTTCCACTGCACCGCCTAGCTGCTCACTCTGCCTCTGATATAAACTATACAAGACAGATCAAAGCATTTAACTTTAAGGGCCTTAGACAACTGCTAAGTCATCAATGATAGCAATCTGTATTGGTGGAGAGAATTTCCTATGCGCAAGTCCCTCACATAAGGATGAGCAGGATAAGGACAAAAGGAACATTCAAACAAAGTGTAATGAGAAATTTGATAATGGGGAGACCAATTCCAGCCAGGGAATTTTGGGAGGCTTTATAGAGGAAGGGCCTTGAAGGAAAATTTTCATAAGCTGTCAATGGGCAAAGAGTTTGCTGAGAAGTGATATTGAGATAATTTGTTTTAGTAAAGAGGATGACATGAATATAGATGGTCAGCAGATCAAGTTGACTAGAATATAGACATTTGAAACAGGGTTAGAAGTGTCAGTTACAGCCAGATTGTAGAAGGCCTAGAATTTTAAAATAAAAAGTTTAGAATTTATTTGATTAGCAGGCAATGGGGAGCCACAGAATAATTCTGAGTAAAGGAATAATATGATCACAAAGGTGCATTAGATAAATTAATCAGCCTGGGGTTTGACAAAGTATTCAATTCCAACATTTTCTAAGAACCTTTAATATTCAGCACTCTACGAATACAAGCATCAAAGCCCAAACTGTCCCTGTCCTCATGGAGTTTACATTCTACTGATGGTTACAATATGTACAAATATGGAAAATAAATACAAAATAACTTGAGGAGGGAGAGAACATGAAGAACTTGGGAATCAAGAAAAATTTCACATAATGACACTTAGACTGAAAGAAGCTAGGGATAAATTAGAGGTAGAAGAAACCAGAAATAGGGAGAAACTATTAGTAGTATTAGACTGTTATCTAGAATACAGAGTTGATGATGATGGTTTGAGTGGAAATACAAAATGAGAAGCCAGCAATGGTGGCCAGCAATAGTGGAGGCAGAACAAATATGGCTAAGCAAGTGATTGGTTGAGAAAGGTGAGAAAGTTCAAAGATGACTCTGAAAGAAGTTCTGAGCCTCAATCAGTGGGAAGATTGTTGTTATTGCTGTACGTTCTTTGTTTTCAAAAAGGACCAATGACATCATGAGGGTGATGTCTTAACTTGCATGTCAAGTGGATTTAAGTGAGGCAGAGCTGCACAGACCCCTCAGCCTCACACTCTCCTCCAGAGTCATCCAAGTCTAGTGGCAAGACAAAGGTTAAGACAACTGGCAATGACCCAGGATGCAGTGGGTGACCTTGCCTTTTCTTAAGGTCTTTGCCAAGTCTCAGTTTGTCTGAGGCAATGTTCTAAGAGCTACTAAGAGCTAGTAGCATCATCACCAAAGACAAAGAAGTAAAAACAAAATCCCAAACAAAACATAATCAGAGCTGAAAATTATCTTTTTTCAGTTTGGGGATATCGGCTCTAGTAAAAATATATTGTATACCCCCACAAAGGTAAAGCATGAAAGAGCAATGAATAGGCTTATGCTTAAAGAAAAGTCATTGTATTATTGATAAAGTTCAATGACAGTGTTTGGAAGCAGAATGCTCAGCTTGAGAATGTGGAAGGTCTATATTACTCCTTCTCGTTGGCAGGGTCTTGGAATTTAATATACTTTCAAATAGGTTTTAGTATGTGTTACAACATTTTTTGAGCCAAATCCTAAGTTCTGAGGAATGTACATTTGGTGAACAACAGTTCTCAAGATGTTGAGAGGCACCCTAGGCTTGAAGGCAGAAGGTCTGGGAAATCTTGGCTCCTGGCTGCTTCACTTACTAGCTGTGCCTCCTTGATGGAGGCCCTTCACCTCTCTGGCCAACTCTTAGTTTCCTCGATACAGAGATAATAAGATTTGGCACTGTCTATCTCACAGAATTGTTATGAAGTTTAAATTCAATTCAACAAATATTTCTTAAGCACCTACTCTGGGAAAGGCACTATACTATGTACTGGGGCTGCAAAGACAAAAATGAACTACTGCCATGCCCTCAAGGTGCTTACATTCTACTGGCCCAAATGAGATAACATATGTAAAGTAAGTGTTCTGTAACTTGAAAGCACTATATAAATATTATATGCTTTCTATGATTCTGTTCTGGTGTTTCTTAATTGGATATTTAATTAGGAAGGAGTAACAGCTTAAAATAAACCTGTAGTTTATCTCATTAAATTTTTTGTTTGTTTGTTTTAGGCAATTGGGGTTAAGTGACTTTCCCAGGGTCACACAGCTAGCAAGTGTCAAGTGTTTGGTCTGAGGCCGGATTTGAACTCAGGTCCTCCTGACCTCAGGGCCAGTGCTCTATCCACTGCGCCACCTAGCTGCCCCTCACTAAATTTTTTAAAGCGGTAGTATAGACTAGTGGGTATCTATAAGAGTGTCAATGAGTCAAGAACATACTTGTATGACCTAAAACAGGACTTTGGGGGGCCTGGAATTCCATTCCTGTACCTAGACTATGAAAGTATCTTCCTGTCTGCATTTAACCAGCTCTTGAAATTTCCCCACAGAACCTTCCCTGAATGCTTTTGGCATTTTTTGACTACTTATGTTATTGGGGATTAGTTTTGGGGCTGCCATATGTGTCAATTCCCTAATTATAATTTTGGGATTTTTGTTGTTGCTGTTGTGGTTAGCAGTTTTTCCTCAGCTCTCCTTTGCTTCCACAGACTGACTTCGTCAGTACTGAGCTAATTCTAACCTCAATCATATCCCTGCCTATTCCACTCAATGCTCCTGGGTGAAGTTCAACCAGCCTAGAGCGTTCACCATCCCAATTTTGAATACTGGATTTCAAATGGGAAGATAGCTGGTAAATCCATAATTAGATACCGAGCTAAACCCTCTTATTCTCACTTTCCCTTAGGCATTATCACCCTGGAATATCACCTCCCACCCAGACCTTTTCTCCCATTGGCACTTCCTTCTTTTGCCTCCATTTGCCTCTCCCTTGGCTTCTTGGCTTCTGGATCTCAAAATCATGCCCCTGGTGCCATGTACTTTCATTACTCACTGTCCCTTCTGTTGCTGTCTTTTGGGTGTTATCCTATTGCATTAGAATGTAAACTCCTTGAGATCAGGAATTGGGTGGTGGTGGTGGTGGTTTATTGAATTCATAACCCCAGCACAATGCCTGACACATAGTATTTGCTTAATAAATCCTTATTGCCTTGCCTTGCTTATTTTTCATATGAGGAAATCAAGTCCGTGTAGGGCACTGTGCTATTTTTTTTCAAAACTCACCCAGAAAAGGGGTTTATTTTATTTAGTATATTAGAATTTGTATACATGAACTGCATATAGAAAACTTTTCAAAAACTTCTCCATCAATCAGAATGGCCCGATTTAGAGACCAAATGCTTATTATGACTTTCACATCCCAGTTGTTTATTTCTTAATATCTACCCAGATTAAACTAAAGTCTTTTCATCTGAAATAATACAGTCATGCATTAAAATAAACAGAGGGAAACTGATTTGACAATGTTTTTTGTGATGGCCAAGCAGATCACACTAATTAGTAGAAGAATGTTTATACTGAAAACATTTAAAAAAAAAAAGACTAATGAATCTGACTGGCTGTTGGTTTGTCTAGAAGCTAGTGGGATTCATTTAAGAGTCATTGTGTAACTGTGCCAAGCGTGAGAATTCTGAGTTAGTGAGCCCTAGAAGTTGGCATAACTTCATACAGAAGCGAATATTACTTTCATCCTGTACTGGTATTTCTGGAGCTCTTTTGGCAGCTTCCTTTAAATAGGACAGAAACCCCACAATGATCGATTAGTAGTT
This sequence comes from Phascolarctos cinereus, assembly GCF_003287225.1. Lineage (NCBI taxonomy): Eukaryota > Metazoa > Chordata > Mammalia > Diprotodontia > Phascolarctidae > Phascolarctos > Phascolarctos cinereus. Next base: position 91,498,711 of record NW_027555736.1, on the reverse strand, counting down.
TTTCCACACTAGAGAGTAACTTTGGTTTTTGTCGTTGTTATACTGAATGTAACAGATGTTCTAGCATTTTTGCAGAGAATACCAGGGTCCTTCTCATGTTGTATCTGACACCCCACAAAACTTCAGATGGATCTCCCTCTTAATTTCCTCCTCATCTGGAATTTTACCTCCAAGGAGGTCTTTGCCTTTGGAATGTGGCTTTAAAAAAGAATAAAATTAAATATATGTCTATATCCACAATATAGACTCTCTACTCATATGTTTTGGTTATGCCTACCTCTAGGTCTGTACAGAGCCGCTTTGGACATATACTCCTACTTACGTGTCTCTATGTGTGGCTTGTGCATGCGTCTGGATCAACTTTCTATCCTGTCCAATAGGCATTTGCCCATGCAGAGCATGCAAGGGCCTCAGGTTTTGTGTCCATGTTCTGCTGGCTCTAGAAGGTGCACCATGGCATATTTGTCATCCCATACACTCTCTTCTTGAAGTTCTCCCATATACAGCCTTCTTTTAATACACCTGAGCTTCTTCTGCCCTACTAAGACCTTGAGCTGCAGTAGGGTCTCTCTCCTCACCCTCTACCTCAAAGGACCTTGCCTCCTGTCTCTCCCTTTTTAAAACCATTTTATAACAGATGCTAGATTAAGCTTCCTACATGACAAGTCTGATCATTTCACGCTTTTCTACTTCTTGTTTTATTTTTAGTCATTTTTTAGTTGTGTCTGACTCTTCATGACCCCATTTGGGGTTTTCTTGGCAAAGATACTGGCATAGTTTGCCAATTCCTTCTCTAGCTTTTTTTATGGATGAGGAAACTGAGGCAAACAGGGCTAAGAGACTTGTCCAGGATTACACAGTTAGTAAGTGTCTGAGGTCAGATTTGAACTCAAGTCCTCTTGACTTCAGGCTCAGTGGTCTATGCACTGTGCTACCTGAACTTTTAATATCTCTTCCACCTCCAACTGACAAAAACTTAAACTCCTTAACATGGCATCCAAGACCCTATACAATTTGGTCCAAACCTTTATTTCCAGACATCTCTCACTATTCATTTTATGACCCAGCCAGGTTGGAGGATTTACCATGCCATACTTTCTTTTCTCCATACCTTTGTTCACATTGTTCCTTCTTCCTTGAATGACCTCCCTTCTTCTACCTATCTAATGCATAACCCAATCCAAAGCCATCTCCTTCCTGACACCTTTCCTGATTTTCTCCCCCTGTTCTAAATCCACACAGCACTGCACATCTCATTTACAGAGCCTTACAAATCATCTTCTTCAAAAGCCTCCTTTTATAGATGAGAAAACCATGGCAGAAGAAGTGCAATAACTTGTTCCATGTCAAACAGGGTCTTAGTAACACAGCCAGCATTAACTCAGACTGAGGTCTTCTGCCTCCAAATACAGTCCTCTTTCCACTATTCTATGTTGCCTCTCTTAGCACATTAAAGTTCAGTGGCTCCTTCAAAGGCTCCTTCAGTGGAATATAAACTCTGGAACTTCCTACCAAGCTGAAAAGTTTTGAGTAGGGGCTTTGAGATGGGTGGGATGTCTTTTGACTCTGTATATATTTTGTATGTGCCTATGTATTTATATGTCATCTCCCCCATTAGTAAGGGGCAGGGATTATTTTTGTGTTTTTGCCTTTCTTTCTAAGTGCTTGGCATATGGTAGACACATAAACTCTTGTTGATTTGCTCATTGGTGGGTAGATTGGTTGGATGACCTGAAGGTCCTTCCTAGTTATTAATAAATCTATGATGGGAAAGACTCTTCAGTCATGAGTCACCTTTTTTAGATCTATTGTTCTGACAGAAGCTGAGGGATGGAAAAGTTAGGTTTAAGCATTCCCACTCTACAATAGCAGTCACCTCATCTGTCCCTTGAAAATTGTGCTTTTGTTGAGGATGGCTAAGTGGCCTGGCAGCTGACAAAGAACAGTAAGCTCCCTCAGGGTAGGAAGGATGCCTCCTTTCTTAATCTCTTCTCTGGAGCCTAACACATTGTACATAGTAGGTACTCAATAAATATTTGTTGCAAGGCATTGGTGGAAACACAGAGAGACTAGGGGACAAAAAAAAAAACACAGATTGTATTCACTCAACACTGAACAATGAGTAGCAATTAGTAGATTCTACCTGTGCAGATTACAATTCTGTAATCAAGTAAGTTTGTTTAAGGGCTGCTGTCTTCCTTAGGGGCTATTAGCATAACAAAGTGGTATTTGTTCAGCTGGCAAAGTAATATATTGTGCTTGTGTTTGCTTTTTTGTTCCCAAAGTTAGCCAGTAGATTTTTAAGTATCCTTTGATGTGCTAAGAGGCTCTAATGAGGACTGTTAAATAAACAGACTATTAGGTTGAAAACCCTACAGACATAATCTACCAATTCACTTAGAGGTGAGAGACTTAAAGTTACCACTGTTCTCAACCAGTCATTCTCCCATTAAGAACCTTCAGTGGTTCCCATTGCCAAATGGTAAAGTCCAAATTCCTCAGGCCGACATTCAAAGCTCTCTAGATCTGGCCCAAACTTACCTTTCCAGCTTACTCTCTATGTAAAGCTTTCATAGGCACTTTTTTTGTATATTTCTTGCATTGTGGTGTTTAGGGGTTTTCTGTTTTTGCTTTTGCTTTTTAGGTGTTTTTTTTGTTCATTTGTTTGTTTGTTTGTTTGGGTTTTTCTGCTGTGTCTTTGTGGAAGACCTACCATACTTACATTGTGCCTACAAATCCTGTTGTCTAGATCAATTATGTTTTGCTTGCTTTTTATGTCTCTTCTTCCAGATTGTCCTTCCTCTCTGTGCATTTGCATTCCCAATCAGTTGTTTCCTCTTTTGTTTCTTTGGTGAGATTTGTCATCACGGGTTTGGGTTTTTTTTTTCCTTTTCTGTTGATTATTTCTGTTGTGCAGGCCATAAAGTCTGCTTTCACAGTTCTTATTTATTACTTGAACCATTTGGGAACATGCTGTTGCAGTTTCCATGTTCCCTTGAGAATCCATAGGTCCTTTGCCTTATCAATTATTGATTCATTTTCCTTTATCTCCTAATATTTATTCAGGGATGTTCGGACTTGTTTCAATGATATGGCGACCACATTCCCTTCTGTTATTAATATCTTCCCTGTTGGTTTATTTGCTTGTGTTCAAGGTTTAAAAAAAGTTTCCCTCTTGATATCTTTTTTAATTTTAGTCTTGGTGTTGGTGGTGTCATTGTTTTCCTCTCTCATCCCTATCACTATCCCTATTCCTATCATTCCCTATCACTCACTTTCTGGATCCTTCCCCTTTGATGGTGGTGTTCCTGAGGGCTGAACTCAGGAGCAGGAGTGTGATGATAAATGTTTAACAATTGGCTCTCTGAAGAAAAAAGATTACATGTCATATAGTTTTAAATTTTAATCTGCACTATTAATGTTTTTACATTACTTTCTGAAGTCTAGACAATCAACAAAGCAATAAATCTGGCACTGATTTTTAGCATTTGCCTATTTATGGGGTATAAATGCTCCTTCTGAAAATTTAACAACTGGCTCTCGTGAGTCAAGTCAGTAGGGGCTGGCTCCTACACTCCCCTCAAAGCTACATTAGAAATTCATTTTTAAGGGGACAGAACTGGCCTCAGTCAATGCCAGTTCCCTTCCTTCAGGCCTAGAGTGCCTCCTCCATTACTATCCCCACAACATGGATACACATGGTTACACTGGAGCACATTTAGGTGCCCCAGATCCCTCTGGTCGTCACAAATCTGGCTAGGCCATGGAAGCGCTTCCCACCCCCAGGGAGGGAAAGCTTCTGGCTTTCCTATACCTCTTCCTCCTCCTTTACAGAATAGAGGTGGGCAGAGCTGAATTCTTGTACTTCTTGCCTCAGAGGAGTGAGGTGAGGGAAGAAGCAAAGGAATATGCTAGCAGAGACTACAGCTGCAGCAAGAGAAATGCTGAGTAGGTGGCAGAGATGGTGTATTCCTTGAAGAGCATGGTGCTTGGTGATGGAGTGGAGGCTACAGGAGCATGTTAGGGATTAAGGCTTAGTCTTCCCTGCTGTTAGTTCACTGGGTTGTTACCCAGTTGTTCTTGGTGTCTTATACCAGTAATGTTAAAGTTAAAAAGAAATCTATAGGCCACAAATTAACTTAGGAGACCACAAATTAACACTATCTATGCTGTATCATATTTTGTTAAATATTTTACAATTACATTTTGATCTAGCTCAGGATATACTTTTGCTGTCTGCTTGTAGGACTTTGATGCCTCTGTCTTAGACTATGGAGATAAATGGGATTGCTGCACTTCTTATGTATAATTCTTATTTTTGTATGGTTTGAGAGATTGAGAGATCAGAAAAAAAGTCTAATATTTCATATTGTTGGCCATGTGATGCAGAAGTCCCCTTTATGTGAAGCTTTGTACCATGAAAGTGAGACTGGTCTCCTCACTAGTTTGAGACCACACCATGTATATTCTTGACGCCATAACTTTAAACATATAGTTCCCTTCCTCTCTACCCCCAACCTATAACACCAGGCCTTCTCCACCTGTCTGAAAATCTTTCCCTTCCTGTGGAGACTTACATAAATTCCACATCCTTGGCGAATTCTCTGTCCTAATTGTACTCAAAGGTGCCATTATTTTTCACCTTATATATTGCAAGTTATCATTTTTTGTTTGTAAATACTTTCTCACCAACTATTTTTGTGTTTCCTTTGAGATCAAGTTATATCTCATATTCCTTTATTTCTATAGAGTGCCTAACATGTGGCCTTGTACATAAGAGGTCATCTGATCCATTCTGCTCTCGATTACCTCTAAAGTCTCTTCCAGCTCTCACCCTATGCACCTGTGATCATACTAGTGCTCCCCCATGGCACATACAAGAGAACTGGGCTCTGGAGAGGATCCAAGAGCAGGCAGCAAACACAAGTTGGAATTTGAATCTAAGCCTTCTGACTCCAAATCTAGTGCTTTTCCAATGTTCCATAGTCATTATTAAGTGATGATTGTGCTGATACTTTCATTCCATATATAAGGACTCACAAATTTGTACCTAAATTTTGTTATCAATTTTAGAACCAGAAAAGAAAAATAATCTGGAAGAATTCCCTTTAAAACAAAACAAACCATTTTATAACAATGCCAGACTTGGGTTCAAAAATTAGAGGGGGTACTCTGTGTCATATAGCTCTAGATTAGCTAGTTGATACTTAGGGGTCTATGGGGTGTCCAGGAAGGACTAGAATCTCTGGTATGAGGGCTTGGTACGAGCCCTTTTCAGGGCTGGTCATCCACCTTTGGTGTCCACCTGTCACCCACCTCTCACCTGTGGCTCCAAGAAGCTGTAGTATGCACAGAGGCCACACCCAGGAAAACCATCTTGGCAGACAGGCTAGATCACATTGAGGGTAACCAACAGGCTCAAACCTGTCAGTGAGTTAGGGGAGTGTCTAGCCAAGCATAAGAAGACATCCCCCCAGAGGAATAGACTGATGAGAACAAGTTTGTTTCAACAGCCATGAAGGCAGCTGAAGTAGGCACCACGGAGCACTTAGAGCCTGATCAGACATCAGAGATGCCAAGGTCATCTACTGCATCCCAGGCCACTGCCAATCATCTTCACTTTTGCCTTGCCACTGGATTTTTGATGACTCAGAAAAGAGAGTGAGGCTGACAACTTGATACAATTCTGCCTCACTTAAATCCAGTTCACCCACAAGTCATCACCCCATGATGCCATTGGTCCTCTTTGAAAATGAAGATCCAACAGAATAACATTTGGTACTTAAATCAATAAAACAGCATGGAGATAGAGAGAACCACACTAAGGGCTGTATTTGTTTTTTTATTATACAACAAACACATAGATCTAAGAAAGAATAATGTACTACAACTGAGCTGGAAAATTATTGAAAAGGAACCTATATCCATAGGACTATAATGGCAAATTAGAGCAGACCTCTGTTTCAACATATAAAAGATGGAACATATGATAAGGACAAATAAATAAGTGAAACTCAACTAGGAATTTACAATCACGCAAAATCCATTTTGTAACAGATCTTAATATCTAAGATGTGTCCATAGCAGCTCTCTCCAACCCCAAATTTACAATCCTCAGATCATTCCTTGCTTTAAAAAGCTCCTTTCAATATTTTGGCTGATATTCAAAGCTTACTTTTACAACTTTAGAAAGGATACCACTGCATTTTACTTTGACCTTTACTTGCATAACAAAACGGTGGTTACAGTAATGACCCAGTGCTGGGCTGCCCAGGGCCCACCAGGGCACTCTCATTTGGAAACAGAAACCCTGTGGGGAATTCAGGTGCCCATAGTTCAGACTTGCTACAATACTTAGAATCTGCTCTGGATTTCATCACTGCTCAATCATTTCTGGGAGTTACTGTGCGTGAGAGATGCTAGTAATTAGACCAGAAGCCTCAATACCATGTGCACAGCCCCTCACTTCATGATTGCCACCCAAAAGAAGGAGCCCTGCCTTCAAGTGTCAAGTGTTCCTGACGTCTATAATCTCCTCTATTCACTCTGCTTTCACACAGAAATGAAAACCCAAAATAAAGACTCACCATCACCTCTCTTCTCCTTCTACCCTCACAGCACCCAGGGCTAGCTTCAAACCAACCCAATGCCACATTCACCAACATTCTGTCTGCTTTCTGATTATCCTAAATATGCTCACAGAATTGCAATTATTCATTCTCTTTCAGTAACCCTCACGACACTAAGAGCATGGGGAAGGAATTTTCCTTTACAAGACACAAAATTTATATCTGTTTTCCCCTCTAGCCTTCTTATGTTCTAATATCCTAACCATAATCTTTCTCTCTCCACCTAAGTTTGAGATCTGAGTGTAAAGATTCAATCCACAAGGATTTCTTTCAGACATACTCCCAGATGTAAGGTTTCTCAGAATTCCCTCTGAGGGCAGGAAAGATGTTGGTAAACTATACCTGGACCTCATCTTGGCTAACTTGCAGCCTCTCAGATGACTCAGATCTTAAGCTGCTGCTATTGTAGGTGAAATCCAAAATACAACCCCCTCTTGCTTGGTCTCAAGGGAGAACATTGCCTAAATCTTTCATCAAGGGATGGGCATTACTGTCTTCACTATTGGGCCCTATTCACTATTGCTGTGCCCCAGACACAGCATGGAAAACATAGGCTTAGGTTGGTTTAATATAGCACCCTAGGGAAATGAGGCCTTAGGGTAAACTCCAGTTATACTTCCTTTTGGCCAATAAAGGCTACTCTTTTCCATCCTGAATCCAAGACCATTGATATCAATGACCCAGGCTACCAAGTGTTCCTTTCTGAAGGCAGAAGCTATGGAGTAGCACATATCACAATAGCCTTCTAAACAGTCTCCTTACCTTAACTATCTGCCTACTCCAAGCCAAACTCCACTCAGATGTCAAAGTGATTTGTCAGCTACTTCCTTTCTTAATGAAAGCCACTGGCTCCCTATTACCTCCAGGACCAAAATCCTCTTTTTTGACATTTAAAGCCCTTCCCAACATGACCCTTTTCTTCCTTTCCAGTCCTCTTGCTCCACATTCCTCCATGCACTGTGATCTACCAATCCCACTCACTTGCTATCCTTCACATACAACAAACACCACATCTCCTGTCTCCATGGCGTTGCTCTGACTATTCTCCATTCCTGGAATCTTCTTCTTCAGCTCTGACTCATAGCTTCCCCAGCTTCTTTCAAGTCTCAACTAAAATTCAACCTTCAGTAGAAAGTCTTTCCTGCTATTCCTGCCTACCCCTTAGTTCCTTCCCTCTGAGGTTACCGTCATTTATAGCCTATATCTCTTCTATGTACATAGTTATTCACATATTGCCTACCCATATTAGAATGTGAGCTAAGAGCAAGGATCATGATTTTTGCCTTTCTTTGTATTCCCCAAACTTAGCACAAGTAAGCACTTAATTAAGACTTATTGACTAACCCAGGGAAGTCTGCTTTCATCAATTGCCCCATAGTTACATAGGCTCAGGATTCTATTGCCCCTTCATTTAGTATTCAAGTCAATCATTTAGCTGGACAATCATGTACATCATGACCTATCACTTTAGACCTATTGTCTAAAGAAAGATCCTCTGCTAAGCAGTCCTGATGCTCCTCATGGAAACCTTTTTTTAAAGATTGCCACTAAGATTGCCTTCTCCCAGACTCAAATGACTCCCAACTGGCTAACTCCCTTCACGTAATCAGGCAGAGGTCTTGCACAATGCCCAATACTTAGGGTGGGAGTCGTAGTATCCTGTGTCCTATATGAGGAACCAAAACATGAACTGAATAGCTGCCTCAGAACTCGAGTATAAACATCTTTAACCTTGTTTTGTGTCATGGACCTTCTTGGTAGTCTATTGAAGCCTATGGACCCCTTCTCAGACTGAATTTAAATGAATAAAATAAAATATATAGGATTAAAAGACAAAGGTTAGTGAAAATAATATAGTGTGTATATGTGTGTGTGTGTGTGTGTGTGTGTGTGTGTGTGTGTGTGTGTGTGTTTTCCTATCCAAGTTCACAGCCTTGGACATCTGAAATCTGTCCTCTTGAAATCTGTCCATGAACCTGTGCACCCCAGGTTAAGAATTCCTGACCCAGTAGTTCCCAAGCAATGGGCTTTCTTCCCCTATAAAATGCATTGGCCAATCAAGTGCAGCCTCTCCTAGCTTTCCAATCATCAAAGCTACTCATACCTGAGTGTATATGTCTCCTAAAGGTAAACTGACAATGCTCCTGGAATAGCTAACATCTCCTTCTACTTCCCCTGAAAAATGAGGATATCCAATCATTAACTCTTCTAGAACAACCAGCATTGGGAGATTAATAAACATGATCTGCACTCAGTAATTTTGTTGTGCCATGAGTTTATCAATGAGTGTGTTACCTTCCAGAGCTGATTTTCCCAGACTCTGAACCATTCTGACAAACCCATCCAAGACGACAGGGAAGGGAAGCCTCTTCCACAGCATCACTGGTACATCTTATTTGTTAGGTTGCCCAGTGCCCCCTAAGTCACTCATCTTTGGAAATGAAAATCAAAGGCAAGCTTACTTGTCCTCAACTACAATACGTCATTCTAGACAGTCTAATCTTCCAGTTCTTAATAGCATTCACTCTGTGTGGGCATACGCTTCCTGGAGGTTTCTGGCAATCAGTCTATAAGCTTTAATTCTAGGCTCACACTTACCCACATTACAATAACCATACTGGGTGGAAGAGATTCACAGAACTCCCACAGCATCAAAGACTACCATTCTTCTTAGTCAACCCCACACATCCTGTTCTCATGGTTTACTCTGGTACCATGAATTCCCAGCCTCTCTAGGGTCACTGTAAATACAATGGATTCCCAGTTTCTATATTCTTTGCTCTTATACTGTAATGCAAATGTGAAACATGTACTCACCACTTCCTCTTCTTCCATGTTTCTGCTATCAGAGCATCTAGCTGGCTTCTAAAGATGTCAAATACACGTGCCTACTTTCCCATGCTCTTAAATGCCACCAACCTCCCATGGAATAGTAACCCATCCCTCCATTTCCACTTATTTTGCAATGACAAGAGTATTATTCCACAGAAGTGTTAAAATGGCAAGACTTGCATTAATCTTCTCCTTTCCACACTGACACCTAATTTTATTAGCATATCCTTAGCACTAATTGTATTTCTTTCTACAAGAGGTGGCCTGACATAATGGAGAGAAAGCTGATTTTGGAGTAAGACCTGTATTCAAGTCTCACTCTGTGTAAAGCTGGGGAGGACACAATCTCTCAGTGCTCCAGGCAACTCTGTAAGACTAAATTGCATTGTAGCCACTGCAATTTGCTTTGTGTGGAGGGAGCTTCTTCACTGGGAGTTCCCCATACAGAGGAAATCACAAGTCTAGTGCACTAAACTTTTTTTTTTGTAAAAAAAAGAACCCATGAAAGGAAATGAAACCCTCATGCTCTTGAGAAAAGAAGCAAAGTGTGATAGAAAGACTATTGAACCATTTGATGGAAGACCTAGCTCTGATATTTGTTTACTGGATAGTGTGGGGCAAATCACTTCCCCATCCGAGCTTCTGATTTCTTATCTATAAAATGAGGACAATAATGCTAGACTGCTTATAGTACAGGACTGTTTTGAGGTTCAAATGAGATATTTTAGTGCACCTAAGATTTCACTGATATAACTACTCCCTCCAAAAGTAGAACATCCCTGCCTTCCAAGCCTGTGTGATTCTTTTTTTAAATTTATTTACTATTTTAGCTTTCCCTGGTTACATGTAAAAATAATTTTTAACATTCATTTATAAAACTTTGAGTTCCAAATTTGCTGTGTGATTCTTGCCCTTATTCTCATATACGTCCTCCACATGGTCCACTCAATATGCTGGGTAACTTCTTTTGGATATTTTTACATGTTAGTACTCAGTGAAATACACAGGCTGACCTTCCCTCACCATTGCTTCATTATTGGCCCACATCCCATTTCAGTTGTGTGTTTATTAGAGGACATTGTTAGTATCACTTTTGGTATGTAATTCTTTGTTGGAAATATGCCTGGGTCTGCTTGCCTCTACCATGTGTCTCCTCATTGCACTCTGGGGGGTGCTTAATTTTAATTCTTCAGTGACTGTGAGAGTACATGTAAAGAGCTATATAATCATAAAGCACTTTATAACCGTAATTGTAATTTAGTATTACCACCATTCTCAGTATTACTATGGAAAGGAGGGGAAAATATTGTGAGAAGAAAATAAATATTTTTCTAACATCTAGAGCCATTGAAAAGAAAAATAAGTTGAGTGCTCCCATGTCACTGTATTTAGGTCTTTATTTTCTATCAGATTATTTGGTATTATTCTGCCACTGCAGATAATAAGGGGAAAAAGAGACATCAAATCTTAGTGGGAGGGGTAGTTACTGTGGTCAGAATTCTGACATAGATGAGCCTGGATACTGAAATTTCAGATAGAGCAGGAACTCATAACTGCTGGGGACCCTTAGCATAATTTAGTCTGGTGATATTCACAAACATTATCAATATTTCTGAGTTTACAATCACACCTTTGACTGTTGACTTAAAGCATCTAGTTTGGTTCCGGCTACTGGTGATGTTTACACTTTAGAATCTATTATGCATAGAAAAATTAGGGATTATCTTTGACCTGGGTACCACATATTTTTATGCAAAACTAAGTAGGGTTATTTATTCATTTAATCAATTCCATATGTTTGCTATCATCATCGCTGTGTTGAGCAGATCTGATTTCTACTGAGGTCAAAATCAACATTTTCCTGCTCTTCAGGACTGTGGGTCTGATTGTTAACGCAGATAGCCTGGCTGGCATTCAAATAATGTTAAGCTTTTATAACTTATGCCATGAAAGGGCATTAGTCTTTCAGAGAGGTCATCTATTATATATACAAAGACAGAATCAAGAGGAAAGTTATCCTCTTCAGTGTAGTAATACCCTGAATGAGCCTATACAAAGAGAAGATGTGGGTTTGGTTTTGGTTTTTTTAATTTTTATATTTTTCCATGTTAGTTTGGAGGAAGATTTGGGAAAGAGAGCAGAGAGTTACATGATTTCAGAGTATGAAGGGGCTGGAGAGGTGATATAATCCAACCTGAACCTCAAGTTAAGGCAACAAGTCAACGAGCATTTATTAAGTGATTATTCTGTGCCATATTCTGTGCTGGGTGTTAGGTATTCAAATAAAAGCAAAAACATAGTCCCTGTCCTCAAGGAACTTACATTCTAATACAAGAGACCTACAACGTCTCCTCCATACATACAGAGTACATACAAGATATATAACAAGTAGAGGGAAGACACTTAGTGGGGGCAGGAGGCTGGAAAAGGCCTCCTGGGGTAGGTGGGACTAGAACTGAGCCTTGAAGGAGGACTGAGTACCTAACCCAGCCTCTCCTCAATAATAAACATTTGCCTTAAGAAGTCTAATAGGAAAAACCTATAAACTCCCACAGAAGTTCTTCCATTTTGAGATAGCTGTCAGGGTTTGGAAGTTTATCCTCATATCAAGTCTACATTTAGCCCTCTGCACTTTTAACTATTGCTTTTAATTTTGTCCTCTGGGATCAAGTAGAAAAAGTCTAATATCTTCTCCAAATGACTATTCTTCAAATATTTAAGACAGCTATCACCTTCCCCCTAAACCTTCTCATTTCTAGGCTAAATATCCCCAGTTCCCTCAACTGACCTTCTTGTAACATGGTCTTCAGTCCTCTCATGATCTCCTGATTTCCTTCTTCCAGATGCAAATCAACTTACCTCTCCCATTCTTAAATATGATACCCAGAAGTGAACATAGTATGGTATTTTCTGAGCAAGGCAAATTCTTTGGGACACAATTTCTCTCTAAATGTAGCCTAGGTTTGTATATCCATGGCTCTCATAACCAGCACTTGTGAAATTGATTTTTTTTCCTCAAGTGTAGAACTTTACATTTATTTTGGTTAAATGTCATTTCATTAAAGTTTTCCTATCATTCTAACCTGTTTAGAGGGGAAGCTGTCTTTCCTTTAACTTGTCAACTATATTAATACAACCTGCAAAACTTAATAAGCATTAGAACTTCATAGGTTTAATCTAAAACCTTGATAAAAATACTGACTGCAAAGATCCAAGAACAAATCCCTGGGTGGACTACTACAGCTCTCTCTCCAAATTGACAATAAGCCAGGAAAGACTGTTGAGTATGACCATTCAACCAGTTTTGAATCTTCATCATGACATGGAGACTAAAGTACTAAATTTTTAATCAGGAAGACCAGAATTCAAATCATGTCTTTGACACTTAATTGTTGTACAACCACAGGCAAGCTAAGCCCAAGTAAATTAAAAAAAAAAAACAACTCTAAGGCATTCTATCAGATTGACTCAGATGACAGAAAAAGAAAATGACAAGTATTGGAGGGGGTGTGGAAAAATTGAGCCACTAATGCACCAATGTGGAGCTGTGAACTGATGCAACCGTTCTGGAGAGCAATTTGGAACTATGCTCAAAGGGCAATCAAACTGCCTGTTTTTGACCCAGCAATACCACTACTAGGTCTGAATCCCAAAGAGATCAAAGGAAAAAGGACTTATATGTACAAAATATTTATAGCAGTTCTTTTTTGTGATGGCAGAGAATTGGAAATTGAGGGGATGCCTGTCAGTTGGGGAATGGATGGACTAGTTGTGGTATATGATTGTGATGGAATACTTTTGTGCTATAAGAAATGATGAGCAGGATGCTCTCAGAAAAACCTGGAAAGATTTACATGAACTGATGCAAAGTGAAGTGAACAGAACCAGGAGAACATTACTGTACAACGATCAACTGTGAGTGACTTAGCTATTCTCAGCAATATAATGATCCAAGACAGTTCCAAAGGACTTATGATAAATACTGCTACCCATCTCCAGAGGGGAAAAAAAAATGATGAAGTCTGAATGTCAATCAAAGCATACTTTTTATTTTATTTTTTTTTTTAGTTTATTTTTTAAAATTTTATTAATTTATTTTGATTTATCAACAATCACTTCCATTTGCTTTTGAGTTGAAAATTTTTCTCCCCCTTCCTCCCCACCACTCTCCCCAAGAGCACAATCTGATATAGGCTTTACATTTACATACCCATTAAATGTATTGAAGTTGTAAGTAAAAATTAAAACCAATAGGAGGAACCATCAGAAAGATGAAACAAAACTCAACTGAAGGTAAAAATAAGTGAGAGCGATTCGACTTCCATAGTTCTTCCTTTGGATGTGGACAGCATTTTCCATCCTGAGGCCTCTGGAGATGTCTTAGATCCTTGTAATGCTGAGAAGTTTAACAATATTAGTTATTGCACAACGTGGCTGTTATTGTGTACAAAGTCCTCTTGGTTCTGCTCACTTCACTCAGCATCAGACCATATAAGTCTTCCCAGGTTTTCCTGAAGTCAGCCTGTTCATCATTTCTTATAGAACAATAGTATTCCATTACATTTGCATACCACAACTTACTCAGCCATTCCCCAATTGATGGGCATCCTCTCAATTTCCAATTCTTTGCCACCACAAAAAGAGCTGCTATGAATATTTTTGTACATGGGTCCTTTTCCCATTTTTTGATCTCTTTGGGATATAGCCCTAGAAGTGCTATTGCTGGATCAAAGGGTATGCACATTTTTGTAGCCCTTTGGGCATAGTTCCAAATTGTTCTCCAAAATTCTTGGATCATTTCACAACTCCATCAATAATGTATTAGTGTTCCAATCTTCCCACATCTTGTCCAACATTTATCATTTTCCTGTTTTGTCATGTTGGCCAGTCTTATAGGTGTGATGTGGTACCTCAGATTGTTTTGATTTGCATTTCTCTAATCAATAATGATTTAGAGCATTTTTTCATATGACTATAGATGGCTTTAATTTCTTCATCTGAGAACTGTCTGTTCATATCCTTTGACCATTTATCAATTGGGGAATGGCTTGTGTTCTTATAAATTTGTCTTAATTCTCTATATATTTTAGAAATGAGGCCTTTATCAGAGAGACTGGTTGTAAAAATTCTTTCCCAATTTTCTACCTTCCTTCTAATCTTAGTTGCATTGGCTTTGTTTGTGCAAAAACTTTTCAATTTAATGTAATCAAAATTATCCATTTTGCTTTTCATAATGTTCTCTCTCCTGTTTGGTCATGAATTCTTCTGTTCTCCATAGATCTGATAGGTAAACTATTCCTTGTTCTCCCAGTTTACTTATGGTATCAGCCTTTATATCTAAGTCTGAACCCATTTTGACTTTATTTTGGTATATGGTGTGAGATTTGGGTCTATGCCTAGTTTCTGCCATACTCTTTTCCAGTTTTCCCAGCAGTTTTTTTCAAAGAGTGGGTTCTTATCCCAGAAGCTGGTATCTTTGGGTTTATCAAATAATAGATTACTATAGTCATTGACTACTGTGTCTTGCATATTTAACCTATTCCACTGATCCACCTCCCTATTTCTTAGCCAGTACCAAGCAGTTTTGATGATTGCTGCTTTATAATACAATTTAAGATCTGGAATTGCTAGGCCACCTTCCCCTGCATTTCTTTTCATTAGTTCCTTTGATATTCTGGACCTTTTTTTTTCCAAATGAATCTTGTTATTATTTTTTCTAACTCTATAAAATAATTTTTTGGTAGTTTGATTGGTATGGCACTGAATAAGTAAATTAGCTTAGGTAGGATTGTCATTTTTATTATATTAGCTCAGCCTACCCATGAGCAACTGATGTTTTTCCAATTATTTAGATCTGATTTTATTTGTGTGAAAAGTGTTTTGTAATTGTGTTCATAGAGTTCCTGGGTTTGTTTGGAGGTAGACTCCTAAATATTTTATAATGTCTACAGTAAGTTTAAATGGGATTTCTCTTTCTATCTCTTGCTGTTGGGCTTTGTTGGTAATATATAGAAATGCTGATGATTTATGTGGGTTTATTTTATAGCCTGCAACTTTGCTAAAGTTGTTTATTATTTCAAGTAGTTTTTTACTTGATTCTCTAGGATTCTCTAAGTATATCATCATGTCATCTGCAAAGAGTGATAGCTTTGTTTCTTCTTTGCCTATTCTAATGCCTTCAATTTCTTTTTCTTCTCTTATTGCTAAAGCTAATGTTTCCAGTACAATATTGAATAACAGTGGTGATAATGGACATCCTTGTTTCACCCCCAATCTTATTGGAAATGCTTCTAGCCTGTCCCATTACATATAATGCTTGCTGAAGGTTTTAGATATGCTATTTATTATTTTAAGGAAGACTCCATTTATACCTATGCTTTCTAGTGTTTTTAATAGGAATGGGTGTTGTATTTTATCAAAAGCTTTTTCTGCATCTATTGAGATGATCATGTGGTTTCTGTTGGTTTTGGTGTTGATATGCTCAATGATGCTGATAGTTTTCCTAATATTGAACCAACCCTGCATTCCTGGTATAAATCCTACCTGGTCATAGTGTATTATTCTTGTGATAAGTTGCTGCAATCTATTTGCTAGTATTTTGTTTAAAATTTTTGCATCTATATTCATTAGAGAAATTGGTCTATAATTTTCTTTCTCTATTTTGACTCTTCCTGGTTTAGGTATCAACACCATATTTGTATCATAAAAAGAATTTGGTAAGACTCCTTCTTCACCTATTTTCCCAAATAGTCTATATAGTATTGGAATTAATTGTTCTTTAAATGTTTGATAGAATTCGCATGTAAATCCATCTGGCCCTGGAGATTTTTTCCTAGGGAGTTCATCAATGGCTTGTTCAATTTCTTTTTCTGAGATGGGGTTATTTAAGTATTTTACTTCCTCTTCGGTTAATCTGGGCAATTTATATTTTTGTAAATATGTATCCATTTCACTAAGATTGTCAAATTTGTTGGCATATAGTTGGGCAAAATAATTCCTAATTATTGTTTTAATTTCCTCTTCCTTGGTGGTAGCTTCCCTTTTCATTCTTGATACTAGTAATTTGGTTTTCTTCTTTTTTTTTAATTAAATTAACCAAAGGTTTATCTATTTTGTTTTTTTCATAAAACCAGCTCTTAGTTTTATTTATTAGTTCAATAGTTTTCTTAATTTCAATTTTATTAATTTTTCCTTTGGTTTTCAATATTTCTAATTTGGTGTTTAGTTGAGGATTTTTAATTTGTTCTTTTTCTAGTTTTTTAGTTGTATGCCCAATTCATTAATCTCCTCTTTTTCTATTTTATTTATGTAAGCATTTAGAGATATAAAACTTCCCCTAAGAACTGCTTTGCTGCATCCCATTAGTTTTGGTATGTTGTCTCATTATTGTCATTCTCTTGAATGAAATTATTGATTGTTTCTATGATTTGTTGTTTGACCCAATCATTTTTTAGGATTAGATTATTTAGTTTCCAATTATTTTTTAGTCTATCTTTCCATGGCCCTTTATTACATATAATTTTTATTGCATCATGATCTGAAAAGGATGCATTTAATATTTCTGCCTTTCTGCATTGGATTGTGAGGTTTTTATGCCCTAGTACATGGTCAGTTTTTGTGTATGTGCCATGTACTGCGAGAAAAAAGTATATTCCTTTCTATCCCCATTCAGTTTTCTCCAGAGGTCTATCATACCTAACTTTTCTAATGTTCTATTCACCTCCTTAACTTCTTTCTTGTTTATTTTGTGGTTAGACTTATCTAGTGCGAGAGGGGAGGTTCAGGTCCCCCACTAGTATAGTTTTGCTGTCTATTTCTTCCTGTAACTCCCTGAACTTCTCCTGTAAGAATTTGGATGCTATACCATTTGGTGCATATATGTTTAGTAATGATATTACTTCATTGTCTATGGTGCCTTTTAGCAGGATGTAGTTTCCTTCCTTATCTCTTTTGATTAGATCTATTTTTGCTTTTGCTTTGTCTGAGATCAGGATTGCTACCCCTGCTTTTTTTACTTCAGCTGACACATAATATATTCTGCTCCAGCCTTTTACCTTTACCCTGTATGTGTCACTCTTTTTCAAATGTGTTTCCTGTAAACAACATATTGTAGGATTATGGTTTTTAATCCATTCTGCAATCCTTTCCGTTTTATGGGAGAGTTCATCCCATTCACATTCACAGTTATGATTACTATCTGTGTCTTTTTCTCCATCCCCCCATTTATGCTTTTCTTTCTCCTTTTTCCTTTCCCCCTTCACTAGTGTTTTGCTTTTGACCACGCCTCCTTCAGTCCCTTCCCCCTTTTATTATCCCTTTCCCTTTTCTTCCCCTTTACTCTTACTGCTTCTTTCCCTCCCTTTTCTTTCCCCCCTCCCTTTTCTTTCCCCTTTTCCCTCCTACTGCCTATAGGGCAAGTTAGATTTCTATACCTAACTGATTATGTTATGCCCTTCTTGAGCCAAATCTGATGAGAGTAAGGTTCAAACAATGCTCCCCCCCCTTCTTTCCCTCTGCTGTAATAGGATTTTGTGTCTTTTCCTGTAATGTAATTTACCCTTGTCTGCCTCCTCCTTTCTCAGTACATTTTCTAAGATCAGATTGATCCACTTATTTGGATCCATTTAACCCACTTGATTAGATTTTTTTTATCATTACATCAAAGTCAACTAATATCCACCCTCTTTATGTATACTCCTTTAACATGGTGTAATAACAATACAGTTCTCAAGGGTTGCAAGTGTCATATTCCCTTGTAGGGGTTTAAACAGCCCCCCCCCATTAACAACATATTGTATCTTTCTGTCCCATTTACCTTTTTTTTTTAATTTTTTTTTGGCTAGGCAATGGGGTTAAGTGACTTGCCCAGGGTCACACAGCTAGTAAGCGTTGTGTGTCTGAGGCCGGATTTGAACTCAGGTCCTCCTGAATCCAGAGCCAGTGCTCTATCCACTGTGCCACCTAGCTGCCCCTCCATTTACCTTTTTAAGTCCTTCCTGAGTCCTGTATTTGAAGATCAAATTTTTAGTTGAGCTCTGGTCTTTTTATCAGGAAAGTTTGAAGTCTCCTATTTCATTGAATATCCACCTCCTCCCTTGAAAAATGATGCTCGTTTTTGCTGGGGAATTGATCCTTGGCTGCATTCCTAGCTCCTTTGCCTTATGTAATATCATGTTCCACTCCCTGCAGTCTTTTAATGTAGAAGCTGCAAGGTCCTGTGTAATCTTGACTGTGGTTCCATGACATTTAAATTGTTGCTTTCTGGATGCTTGCAGCACCTTCTCTTTCATCTGGTAATTTCGTAATCTTGCTATTACATTCCTTGTTGTTGTCAATTTGGGATCTCTTTCAGGTGGTAATTGGTGGATTCTTTCTATGGTTATTTTCCCTTCTGGTTCTAGGACTTCCAGGCAGTTTTCCTTTATGATTTCCTGAAAGATACTCTCCAGGTTCTTTTTTTCATCATGATTTTCAAGTAGTCCAATAATTTTTAAATTGTCTCTCCTGAGTCGATTTTCCAGGTTGGTTGTTTTACTGATGAGGTATTTTATGTTTTCATCTATTTTTTCATTTTTTTGTTTCTGTTTGACTGATTCTTGCTCTCTCACAGAGACATTAGTTTCCATTTGTCCAATTCTAGTTTTTAACAGATTGTTTTCTTCTGTTAGTTTTTGTACTTCCTTCTTCAATTGGCCAATTGTGTTTTTTAGGGACTTGTTTTCTTCAGCATATTTTTTTTCCAATTGGCCAATTGCATTTTTGAAGGACTCTTCTACCTCTCTCATTTGACTATTAAAGTCCTTCTGGAGCTCTTCTAAGAAGGCTTTTTGGGCTTCAGACCAGTTCATATTCCCTTTTGTTGTTGTAGACGTGGGTTTGTTGACAATGTTGTCCTCTTCAGAATTTTTCTTGATCTTCACTCTTCTCATAATATGAATCCATGATACATTTCTTTTTAGTCATGGTGTTTCTTTATTTCCTGGCCTTTAAAGAGATTAAGCTCTCCTCCTGGGGAACAGAGGGTACTGACCCAAGCTTCTTGTGTTGGGAGCCTAGGTCTTGGTCACTGGCTTTGTGTGCTGGGGCCTCTTATGCTGGCAGTTGGAGGCTGTAGGTTTCTGGCAGCTTACCTCGTGTTGGGCTGGAATCAGCAAGGCTGGAACTTTCAAACAATTCTAGGTTGCCTGATTTTCCTTTCCTTCAGCTTTCTTCAGCTCCTGTTAGATGGGTGCTGCAGGGTATTTATCTGCCTGGGGCCCCCTGCAGTGCTGTCTCCCTCATTTCTGCTAATGCACTGGGAGATTCCTTTGTGGTAGAGTGCCAAGGCACCTGGTGGTTTTCTGAGCTGGTTTCCACCTGTTCCCCCCACCCTCACTGAGGTACTCAGAGGTCCAGGTGTTGGTGTTTGCCTATTCTACCACCTGGGCTTCAGGATTTCTTCACAACTGGAGGCTGCAGGGCTCTGAAAGCTCACCTGGTGTTGGGTTGGAATCAGCAAGACCAGAACTTTAGGAAGCCTTTAGGTTGTTTTCTTCACCTCCTTTCAGATGAATGCTGCAGGGTAGTTATCTGCCTGGGGCCCCTTGTAGTTCTGCCTCCCTTACTTTTGCTGAGGCACTGGGAGACCCGTTTGCTGGGCTGCTGCACGGCTGCTCCCCGTCTTTCTTCTAGTTCAGGTGTTCCCAGGGTTTTTTTTCTGGGGTGATATTTTCTGAGTTTTCAGAGGTTGATAGGGGAGGGTGAGAGTGACTACCTTTTCACTCTGCCATCTTGGCTCCCAGAAGTGGAAGTAAAGACTAACCCAAAGCATACTTTTTAAAACTTTATTTTCCTTAGGGTTTAGTTTTTTTATTTTTTGGGTTTTTTTTTTTGGTCTTTGTTTTCTTTCACAACATGACTAATATGGAAATATGTTTTGCATGACTGCACATATATAACTTATATCAAATTGCTTGCCTTCTCAATGAGGGGAAAGAAAAGAAAAGAGAAGAAAGGAAAGAATTTAGACCAGGGGTGGGGGACCTGTGGCCTCAAGGTCACATGTGGCCTTCTAAGTCCTTGGGTGTGGCCTTTCAACTGAGTCCAAGTTTTACAGAACAAATCCTTTTATTAAGGGGATTTGTTCTGGGAAGTTTGGATTTAGTCAAAGGACCTCACTTGAGGACCTAGAGGGCCATATGTGGCCTTGAAGCCGCAGGTTCCCCACCCTTGATTTAGACTCTAGATTTTTAAAAATGAATGTTAAAAATTATTTTGACATGTAATTGGAAAAAATATTGAAGAAAAAAATGAAGGAATGGATTCTTAATTATTGGGAAAGCAGAACTTCCTCAAGAAATTGTGTAAGGATACATATGTGATCATTCACAATTCACAAAAATGAATGTTAAAAAATTTTACATGTAATTGAAAAAACTAAGATATTTAAAGTGATAAGTTACTATGGTCTTAGAATTGAAAGTCTTGAGGAATCCATTTTCAAGACATATAAAAGAGAAGTTACCAAATGCCTAAGAAAGAATACAGATGATATTGTTACAAAAAAAGTTAGAGAAAATCAGTATGAAGAAATCCTAGTTTTTCAGTTACATGAAATATGTATGAAAATTATCTATATTAAGAGTATCCTTGATAAAAATATGAGAAACAGGTAGGCTTCTGTAAACAATTTTTTATAGCAGATCATATCTTCAGAATTACAATTAAAGGTACAGATAATATGAGATTCATGAATTCATCCCACCATATTTATTTTTTGTTGAAAAGAAGTGTATAAAAAACATGACTCAATAGGGGCAGCTAGGTGGCACAGTGGATAAAGCACTGGCCCTGGATTCAGGAGGACCTGAGTTCAAATCCAGCCTCAGACACATAATACTTACTAGCTGTGTGACCCTGGGCAAGTCACTTAACCCCATTGCCTCGCCAAAAAAAAAAACACCATGACTCAATGGAACAAAAGACATTAAGGGTTCTCTTCCAATCTAGTGTGCTCCTTGCACATTAAAATCACAAAAGCTTCCTTGACAGATGTAATCACAAAGACAACTTTACTCACTAATCATCTGTACCAAACAAGGTATCAACCAGACACATCTAAATGCAACATAGGCACTGGCCATTGTCATGGAAGCTGCCCTGTCCCAATGGAAAAGGAATGGTGAGGTTTTTCAATGGCTCTTGTTTATAGATGACATTATGCTCACTCATTAAGTCTCAGAATACAACAGATCCTCTTCAATAAAATCTATGACTATTCAAAAAAAGATCAGTCACACAGGAAAAACTAATGGAATAAAGAATTCCTGCTGTTTAGGCTATGACATTCAGTTGTATGGGCAACCCATTGTTAGCCTCTTAGTTCATATATGTCTTGAACAGACCCTGTCAGTGGCCAATGAACCCAGGCCAAGGATTTAATGGAAGGAAAAGAATGGTTCAAATTATGTTAAGAAAAACTACATAGCCTGTCCTATGATGATACAAAAACTTACCTTCTAATCCTGATTTTCTTCCATAATATTATTTAACTACAAATCATAGTATTCTACAATCTCTGAAGAATCAAAACTTCAGGTGACTCATCAGGTAAAGGAGAGTCTTGTGGTAGGTATAAATAAGTCATGACATTATTAAGAATGGCTTCCATTTTTAAAAAATGGCATAAAAGATAATCAAGAAATGCATGAGTAGAAAACCAAGTGGGCTTTCTATGCACTAAGAGAATGGGATAACATATTATAAACCTGAAGTTGTGATGGTACACATACTAATATTTTAAAACCTAGAGGAAGTTTCCAGTATATTGGGAAGATCTCTGTGGGATTTATGAGGGAACATACAAGAATTGCTCAGGATCAGAAGGCATGGGTACATTGCCATCTGCACCATGTTGATAAGATTATGGATATACTGAAAGATTTTAAATAATATGTGTAATAAAGTTCAGAATAATTAATTTAATCTTTAATATTAAGTAACATAGAATTTTTAGATAGCAAGTTCTTCCTGGGTTGTAAAGTGGGAAAAGGAAATTTTAGACACAAGAAATACATGGGTCATTCTTTAATTTCCTACTTCTCAGTTCCAAAGATATTTGCATAATTTTTTTTATTAGCAACTGGAATTGTATTGAAAGTCTTTGGGAATTTTGCTCCAATCTGCTCTTGTTGCCTTTTCTTATGCCACAAACCTGGAATTGTATTAATTTATTTCTCTTTCAGATATGTCTCCTGAACAGGAGAATTATACTCTTCCCTCATTAGCTAATATAGATATTTTAATATATGCATCAAAGCAGTATGGAGTAACAAAAAGAAGCCTGTACTTGAAGTCAGAAGTTTTTAGTTGGGATTTTAACTGTGTGAGCACAGTTGGATCATCTAATTTCTTGGAATTTGGTTTCCCCATGTGTGAAATAAAAATAATACACATAGCTTTCAAGGTAATCTTCATAATGTATAGGCCCAACCACATGATGACCTTGCCTAAAAATGTCAGTTCTGGTAACCTGTAGGATAAAATAAAAATACTTGGCCAGCTATTTAAGGTTTTCCACAATTTGGCTCAAAATTAATTCTCTATTCTGGTTTTTCTGTATTTCCCTTCATGTACTCTATGTTCTAGCCAACCTGGGTTATTCCTTGTTCTCCAACTTCTTCCTTCATTCTCCTGTTTCTGTGTTAGTAAAGGCTGTTTTGTCTCCTCAGTTCTATCCATTAAAATTCTTCTTCAATCTCATTCCATTAATCTTTTTTGTCCTTCCCAGCCCTGAACTGCAGCTGGACATGATCACTCCCTCCTTCCATTTTCTTAGAACACTATATGGACCCCCCCCTTTCCCCCTATCATATTCTCCCTTGTATCCTATTTATTAGGGCACATATCCTGACATTCTATTAGACCGTAAGCCCCTTGAAGGCAAAGGCTACACTGTTTCTCATTTGGGAATCTCCAGTGCCAACCACAGATACTTACATATTGCAAGTTCTTAATAGGTGTTTGCTGAATTGAATTGCACTGCTTATTCACAAATAAATCTTAAATTTGAGTTCAACCCCAACCTCAAACACTAGATGTGTGAAATTGAGCAAGTCACTTAACCTATGCCTGCCTCAGTTTCCTCATCTATAAAATGGGGACAAAAAAGCACCTGCCTCTTAGAGTTGTGATGACAGAATGAGACATTTGTAAAGCACTTGGCAAATTTCAAAGCACTATATAAATGCCAGCTATTATTAT
Organism: Phascolarctos cinereus; assembly: GCF_003287225.1. Classification (NCBI taxonomy): domain Eukaryota; kingdom Metazoa; phylum Chordata; class Mammalia; order Diprotodontia; family Phascolarctidae; genus Phascolarctos; species Phascolarctos cinereus. The sequence goes on along the minus strand of NW_027555736.1, from coordinate 91,475,009 downwards.
TACCATTATCATTATTATTATCGTAGCACTATGGAATTGTGAGCTGGTTTTACTTATAGTCTCAGGATTATAAGGCCTCATGACAGATAAAAAAAAACAACAATGATTTGTTATTCTTGCTCTTTAAGACCCTCTCAGACAAGATTACGAGAAAAGATGCATGTTGCAGAGCAAACAATCAAAATCAAAATCAAACCCAGACAAGCGTCCTATTTTTCATCATCAGAATGTTTGTAGGTGAATGTGGGTTCCCAAGTTGAGGAGAAATTCTTAATGGGAACAGGACTTTTATAGGCTATCATATGGCATAACCAATAGTGTCAGAAAATTCCAAACGTTGAGAGAATGAGGAGGGGGGAATCCTAAGAATTCTTCTCCTTGTACTTGGTTCTTTGTAACTAGTCTTTAAGAGAAGAAAGGAACAGGTGCAGGGAGGAGTGTCCCTCGTTAGAATATGCCGGCTCTATTAAACTTCTTTTCAACCAATACCAATGAAAGGAACTGGATTCAGGGCTGGTTCAAGAGCGGAAAGAAAATAACATGTTTGAATATTTCTCAGGACTATAAGGCCTCATGAGGGATAAAGAAACAAAGATTCCTCACTCTTATTCTTTAAGTTGGAATTGGTAAAGGGACCTCTGGACAATTATAAATACATAAATTTAAAAAAAAAACACTAATAGCTTCTTGATTTGCACAAATTATTGCCATGTCAGTCACAAAGCTTGAGAAAGAAGGCTGAGCGGGTCAGGTGTATAATTACAATTGAATTTGGCTAAAAAGAATACAAGAAACCCCATTTTTATCGTAAGGGATTAGAGAACCTATTCCCTATAGCAGCCAATTTCAAAAGCAGCACTATGCTTAGGTAAGTTCTGTGAGTTGCTGAGAAACACAAAACGACAGAGCCGTAATGCATAACTAAAAATACAGCAAGCAAGTTACTAGCGAATGTAAAGCCGTGAGAGCTGCTGCGTATGTAGCACATCTTGTCAAATCAGGTCACAGTAACTCACCATCAGCCACAGAATCTGAGAGTTGGAAGGGCCTCCGAGGCCGTCCGCTCCGGCTCGTATGTGAACAAGAACTCTCCCAACAACATACCCCACAAGTGAAGAGTTTGAATGAGGAGGAGCCCGCCCGCTCCTGAGACAGTCTATTTCACTTTTACATAACTAGCTGTTGGGAATTCTGTCCTAACATTAAACCTAAATGTGACTTTTTGTCACTTCTGGCCATTGCTCTTACTTCTTTTCTCTTGGGCCAAGCAAAATAAGTCTACTCCCTCTCCCATACCACAACCCTCTATATACTGAAAGAGAGTTTCACGCTCCTCCCCACCAAGCCTTCCCTTGTCTTCTCCAGATTAAACATTTCCAATTCCTTCAGTCTATCCTCATATATTGTGAAACTAAGGCCCTTTACCATTCTGGCTGACCTCTTCTGGACACTCTTATCAACAGCCTTCCTGAACTGTGATGCTCTGAACTGAAAACAATCCTCCAGATTGGTCTGACCAGGCCACAGAAAACAGGATTACGATCCCTGTAGTCCTGAGTGCTATGAAGCCTCAGATTTGGACAGTGTTTCGTCACCAGATCTAACAGTGAGAAGAGACCTAAAAAGATCATTAACTCCAAAAACCAATGTTATGGCAAGTAGATGCCTAAATTCTCCAGAACTCATAGCTTTTTATTCTCTCCTTTATCATCTCCAAAGCTGGGGGACTCTATAACCTCCAATGATATTCCACCTTAATGAAACAGGTTTGGATAGACATCAATAGAAGACATCATTCCTAACATTTTACTTCAACCACCCAAGGCAATAAAGGCTTCATCTCTTAAAAAAAACTATAACCTTGAAATCAGAGAGCTCCCAATGAGGGATTTTTTTCAGAAAAACAGAAGGAACTTAGGGAAGAGAGACTCTTTAAAGGAATGCTAAGCAGAATCTAGTAGATGTTAGAACTACTAAGTGTGGGGTTCAAAGGGGCAAGGGAATTTAGAAATGAAAGTGAATTAAAGGTCATCTTGTCTAATCCCTATCTAAATAATAAATCTCCTATATAATGTCTCTAATTAAAAAAAAAAACATCCAGATCTTGCTTCAAAACCATCCGTTACGGGAAACTCACTGCCTTTCAGAAGCAGCCAACTTTGTTTTGGAGCGATTCTCATTGTTAGGAAGTATCTCTCCATGTTAAGTTGAACCATTCTCTCCATAATTGCCACCTACTTGTCCTAGTTCTGCTCCCTTGCATCAAGCAAAACAAATCTAATTTCTTATAGTTTGGGGAGATGACAACCTTTCAAATACTGGAAGACTATTATCATGTCCATTTGAAGTCTTCATTACTGCAGGACAAACATTCTTACTTCTTTCTGTCACATAGACTTGATCTCACAATCTTATTCCTTGTCAAATAATTATCACATTAGCTTTGGAAAGCACATGTTTACTTGGCTAATTATGTATACAGGGACACAAATTACAATATAATTCACATTAGACTTCCCTTTGTTTTGGTATTCTCTAAGTATGGGGAACAACTAATCATAAACCCTTTTTTATATATCTTAAAGCAAAATTGTCTCACCTAAATAAGCCTTAGCTTTTTCTTCTCTTAGTTAAACAATCCCAATTCCTTTGACTTTTCTTTGCTGAACTCATATTATATTCCTTTAATCATTCTGGCTTCTCTTTTCTGAATGCTCTAGTTTCTCCATGTTCTTTTAGATTCGGGTAACTAATACTGGTGATAATCTTTATTAGTGTTTGAATCTTAAAGAGAACCTTTCTGACTATGTAGATAATACTTACATTTTTAAAAATGTTTTACTGATGTCTTCTATCTTTACATTGTCATTATTTCAATGGACCTACTAAGCAAACATCTAATACAATGATCACATATGACAATGTAAATGTCATTTTATCCTAGTAATCTTCTATTTCTTTGACTTGAAGGGGAATAAATGTTTCAATATTTTCTCTGAGGCCTCCACTGGTTTTTTAGTCATTCAGAGTTCAACTTCTTTTTAGTGATTTTTTTTTATTTACACTGTTATAGTCATTGTGTACATTCTTAGTTCGGTTTATTTTGCTCAGCATCATTTCATAATTCCCTTCCATGTTTCATTGAATTCTTCACATTCAATATTTCTTGCTGGATAATAATAGTCTGTTACATTTATATACCTTAGTTTTTCAACCATTCCCTTATCAATGGACTTTGCCTTCAGTTTTTTGCTATTATCATAATTAAAATCTACAATAAGCACTTATTAAGTGCTTACTAAGGTACTTTTAGTTACTTGGGTGTATATGTTCAGTTGTTGGATAGCTAGGTCAAAAGGTACGGAAACTTTAGTAATTTTTTTTTATTTGTCAAATCTTTGTTGGGTAAGTGGGGAAAGTTGGCAGAGTCCAGCCTAGTCTTTCTTGGCAGCAGTCTTCCTCACAAAAGCTAGGACTTTGCTGAGCTCTCTCTCTTCCTCTTGGCCTGGATGTGAGTTCTCACCCTTTTTTTTGATGAACTTAAGGGCTTGCTTATCCTTGGAGACCTTTAACAATTCCATGGCCTGCCTCTCATAAGGGGGAAATCCACACACCTCCCGGATCATATCTCTCCTAAACTTGGTATGTTTGGTCAAGCGCCCATGGCAGTGGCAGGGTCACGTCTTTGAAACATTTTTAGTAACTTTGTGGCTCTTGTTGAGGCCTATAGCCATGGGGTATCAGGTGGCCATGGCTGCGGTGCTTCCGTAGGCCCAACAGCAGCCACAGCAGAAGCAGTAATTTTTTAAAAAATAATTTCCAATTGACATCCAGCACAGCTGGACCACTTCACAGCTCTAGCAACAGTATATTATTGTGCCCATTTTCCCATAATACTTTCTAACTGACTGTTACTATTTTAGTCATCTTCACCAATTTTCAAGGGATGAGGGAAAAACTCAATATTGTTTTAATCTGCATTTCTCTTGTTATGAGTGATTTCGAGTATGTTTATATATAGTCATTTCTAGTTTTTTTTCTTTGAAAACTGCTTATTCACATTTTTGGACTAATTATTTACTGGAGAATGATTTTTGATGTTACACATTCATGTTAATTCCTTACGTTTTTTGATATTAGAGTTTATTGGAATATATGATGCAATGCTTTTTATCATTTTTATTCCAATTTTATCTTCATTGGTTTATTTGTGCATAAACCTTTTAATTTTATATAGTCAAAATTCAAAATTATCTGTTTCATCTTTTATGATCTCCTCTGTCCCTTATTTAGTTTAGAATTCTCCTGTACCCATACTTATGAAATTATGTCTAATTTCATTCTCTTCTAATTTGTTTTAAATTGTGATACCTTTGAATGTGGGTTGCATGTCCATTTGAAGCTTATTATATTATACACATAAGATGTTCACCTAAACAGATTTTCCACCAATTTTTCCCCAGAAGTTCTTGTCCAAATATGATTCTTTTTCCCCAAAATAATTTATGTTATTTAGTATAACATGCTTATTTTTAATACATCTCAGGAGAATCAAATTGGTGTTTTTGTCAATAACATAAGGCATAAAACTCATCTTCAGTTTAAAAGAAGCATTGTGATGTATTCGATAGATAATAGATGAATACAGAAAAACACAAGTTCAAATCCTGTCTTGACACTTACCAGCTATGAAACACTAAGCAAGTCACTTGAGCCCTAGATGATACTCCATAAAATTTATCTACTAATTTATAGACCTGCCATGATATATGTTGTGAGAGGTAATTCCCAAACCAACAATATATGTTCGGCTTGTACTAAATAATGACCTGCCTGATCTTAGACTTAATGCACGATCAAAGTACCATCAAAATCCATATTTAAGGACCCAAAGTGGACATTGATCCATCTAGCCATGATATAGCCTCCCTGAGTACAATTAATTCAATTTCCTCTAATTTAGTACACCTATGTTCTTAGACCTTAATAAACTACTTATGTGTACAAGGGCAGATATCAACCTAAAATGAACACTGCAGCTTTAAAAATAAAATTTCCACTAACTTGGTAAAGTGCTTAAAATGCCATCAAGTCACAATATATACTGATGATTTGCCGTTTTAGGAAAAGGATATTTTTAAAGGTAAGCTATGTACCAAAGTTGGACAAATTTTAATGTGTAAATGGTAGGAAATGTATTTTTCCTAACCCCAGGAGGACTTATTCCCTCCTAAAACAATTTTCCTAATTGTTTTTCATAAAACACTAAAAAAGAGGCAGCTAAGTGATACAGTGGATACAGCACCGGCCCTGGAATCAGGAGCACCTGAGTTCAAATCCAGCCTCAGACATTTGAGATTTTCCAGCTGTATGACCCGGGGCAAGTCACTTAATCCCCATTGTCTCACAAAACAACAACAACAACAATATAAAATACTAAGACAGTACAAACATTGATATTTTGGCATTTCTGAATGCTCCTGGGGGAATGATCCATTGCATTTGTCTCTGTCATGACTATATGCATGCAACAAAGAATGAAGACAAAATAGAATGATGGAGCTGTTGGAATATGTGCAAAAAAATTAAAATGAGATCTATTTGCAGAAGACTATTTTCTTCCAATGCAATTTTCCCTTTCTCTTGAATTTTAACATTAATGTGTCTTGTTCATTTAGGTTCACTAGGCAGTGTTTATTATTAATTCAAATTCTCAATTTTGAAGGGGAGATATTTCCCATATGGTTGACATGCTGTTCAGTAAGTTCATAAATTTTGAAGAGTTTTGATTAACACTGACAGAAAACCCTTTGAAAACATATGGCTATATATACATCATGTCATTTCTAATAATATGACACATCCTTCTTCACTTTTTACTAATAAGATGAGTTCAGTTGGACTTAAACACAATAATGCTTTGTTGATTTTTCTTTATGGAGAGAAAGATTTAACAAAAAATAAACTTTTTGTTGAAGCAGACGCTATGAACACAAGAGAAATTGTGGGAATTAAAAATGTGCTATCTGTGGGGGACACAGGTCCAAAACCTTACATCATGGATTAGGTGACTAACTCCTGTTGAGCTTCTTTGTTTTCTTTTTTTCTTTTTTTTTGGCTAGGCAATGGGGTTAAGTGACTTGCTCAGGGTCACACAGGTAGTGTTATGTGTCTGAGGCCAGATTTGAACCCAGGTCCTCCTGAATCCAGGGCTGGTACTCTATCCACTGAGCCACCTAGCTGCGCTCTTGTTGAGTTTCTTAACTGTTCTTGGCTATTCCCACTGGCCTTTAAGTCATCTTGAATCCAAAATATTCCAGTTATTCTACATATCCAGACTAAAAATTATCCCCACATTTGTGTTCATGTAGATCTCCACTTTCCTCCTTCCGAAACCCACAAGCATGAGTTCATTTTGAGAATTCCAACACCAGTGAAAGGGTATATTCAAAATGTCAGCTACTAACATAAATTGTGTGTTGTGTATGTGTGTGTGTGTGTGTGTGTGTGTGTGTGTGTGTGTGTGTGTGTGTATGCATACTGCCAATGACAGGAAAAGACATTTAGCAAATTTTCTTCTTAATATGTCATTCTTGCTGTCTCTTATGCTGAATTCCATTTTAAGATTGAATAAGCACTTTCTTCCAAGAATCACATAAGATGATATGCATAATCCCTATCTTAGAGATGGCAAGAGTTAGACTCATAGATATAGTATCAGAGTCAAGATGTGAGCAGAGGACTTTTCACCCCAAATCTAGTCCTCTCTCTTCACAGGACTTCATGTGCCTCTCAGGAGCTATATTACCTAATTTTTGTCAATATAAAATAAAAATAAATGACTAATAATTCATCTTAGGCCTTTTCTATATAAGTAGATTTGCTATGGATGAAGAAGTGTTTCCATTTCTACTTTACAAAATACAGCTTCCTTTGGCTATGTAGAGTAGTAATCTTATCACCACAACTTTTATAATGTTCTTATTTCTTCAGGACTTTTAAAAAAAAAGCATTATCATAGAATAGGGATAGGGAATCTGCAGCCTCAAGGCCACGTGGGGCCCTCTAGGACCTCAAGCATGGGCCTTTGACTGAAACCAAACTTCATAGGACAAATCCCGTTAATAAAAGGATTTGTTCTGTAAAACTTGGACTCGGTCAAAAGGCTGCACCTAAGGACCTAGAAGGCAACATGAGACCTCGAGGCCACAGGTTCCCCACTCCTGTCAGAGAATCTTAGAATCAGAAGGAACCTGAGAGGTCATCTGGTCCAATGACTGCATAGATATATACTGTATTCATATGCTGCTAGGTCACAATTTTGGCATTTCCATCTTCACTTTTTTTCCATTCAGACATGATTCTCCAGACCACCAAGAGTGGTAGGAATATCAACCTCTTGCTTTACATCCCATTACTCACTTTTTGGATTTGCTTCTCTAACATCCCCCATTTAACTCACTTTCTCTCTTCTCCAGCACTCAGTTTTCCATGTCAGGCAGTTTGAGGCCTTCTTTGGAGCTCCTGACCCTCCTGAACAACTTTCTTGGATTTTTCTCTCAACTTCATTTGACCATTCATTTGCTATTAGCCAAAAATATCTTTTCTCTCTTGATGTCTCTATTTTAACTTTGTTAACTGTTAAAATTCACTCAAAACATTCAGGCAAGGCTATGCTGGAAACTATATTTTTGCCAACACAGTAGGAAAAGTGAGGAAAGTAATTTAACATTAGGGAAATTTTTGTCTGCATTTTTTAAAAAGCGCTAACTAGAACCTTCTTAAATTAATTATGCTCATATTCCTTGAAAACACTCCAAATTTTGTACACTGTCATATTAGCATTTGAATGACAGTTAAATGGAAGCTGATGTACTTAGCTTGCTTAATTCAAATATTTCTGCATCCTCTTAGGCAGCTCAAAAAAAAACTTAGGTGCCCATTAATTGCTTGTAGCAAAAAATGTGAAAGGTCAGTGTAGGCCTCACAAATAGGTATTTCATAAATTAAATGGTGATAAGGAATTGGACCAAGCCAAAAAAAAAAGAAAAAAAATAGAAATGGAAAAGGAAATAAGCATTTTCAACAAGTGACTCTTAACAGTATACAAATTATTATAGCAGTAAGACATAGTAGGTATTCACAAAAATTTTCATTTATTTTTCATAGTCTTTGGACTATTGCGTGTGAAGTAAAAGTCTATAAAAATCCAGAGGCAAATCAGATTAGTATCAGGAAGTTAATACAAGAATTTCTACAGAAAAATACTCTCCACCCTAAATGCCTTTTGAAAAAGATAGTAGAAATAGATTAGCAATATATGAAATAAAATGGAACTTTTTAATCTTTTCCCCTAATCACCCAAACCCATCCCCAAATTTTCCTGTTTTTACTAAGGGAATCTACTTCCAATCACCCTGACTCCTACCCTCTCCCTCCCTTGACCTTTCCCTCCTCCCCCAATTAAATTATTTGCCAACTCTGGTCTAATCTACCTTTATTATACGTCTTATATTCACTCCTATTTAGCCTCCATCCATCCAATCTATCTTCTCTCCAGTCAATTCACCATTCAGTTGTAGAAATGATCCCCATGAGCCACAGGCCCAACCAGGACACTCTCCTTCTCTTCAGTGACTCTCTATTCCCCTCAGAATACAATACACGCTTTTCAGCTTAGTATTTAGGTTGTCTAAATTGGGTTCCAACTTCCATGTTCAACCTTATTTCACTCATTCTATGTTCTAGCCAAACTGACCTACTAGTTTCTCCTTGAATTCTTTATTTCATCTTCCATTTCTATGTGTTTTCTCCACACATGTGAGGAAATTGAGGGGATTGGGGCAGCAAGTAGTGAGGGGTCTAGTCCAACTTCTGTCTTGTGAGAAAACTTTGTTCAATTGTGGGAATTAGGAGAAAACCTCATTATATTGTTTGAACCTAGCCCTGGGTGTCTTAGAAACTGGACCACGCCTACCTGCTGTTCAGAGATCCTGACCAGAAACCCAGTCATATCCTAAGATTGCTGTGAAAAATTTTCCCGCAATTGTACATCTCAAGCAATCCATATGTCTTATCTGAAAACTGGCCCTGTTCTGCTCAGTTAGTTATTGTTTCCATGTTCCTTTGATTGTTCACAGACACTTGGGATGAGTGGGATACCTCTTTTTCTGATTTCAGGGAATTACACCTGTTCACTCTCCCCCTCCCAACTTGAAAAGTCCCTAATCTTTCCTCCAATTAGAAATCAGATTACCTAATATTGTATTGTTTCTTTAATTAATTGATCTAATTGACTAATTAGTTTTTGACTAATTGTTTTTAATGCATAAAAGTCTGTCTCCCCCTACATTTAGAGTCCAGGCCTAAGCTCTGGTCCCAGTTTTTTGGATAATTGCCATGCATTGTTTAATAAATTGATGTGCTCTGGAGATCAAACCTTTGTTTCCTCAGCCATTTCATTTTTCACCTGTCCCACAAGGGATGCACACCCTCCTAATCTCCACCTCTCAAGCCTTTGTCTTCCTTCAAAGCTGAGCTCAGGCTCTCCTCTCATGGAAAGCTTTTGCTTATTCTCCTGAGCCCCAAGTGTAGTACTCTCAAATTTGCTTTTCTGTATACTTGTTACATACCACCCTGCCCTCTATACAACGTAACATCCTTGAAGGCACACTAGGTTTCATTTTGACTTTGTAGCCCCACCACCTTGGACAGAGCCTGCCTTATCTGGGTGTTATTTAAGTGTTTATTGAATTGAGTTGAATTAAAAGGCAGAGCAGGGCAGCTCTGTAGTGCAGTGGATAGGGCCATTCCTGTAGTAAGGAAGACTTCTCTTCCTGAGTTTAAATCTGGTCTCAGACATTTACTAGCTGTGTGACTCTGGACAAGTCACTTAACCCCTTTTACCTTAGTTTCCTCATCTGTAAAATGAGTTGGAGAAGGAAATAGCAAACAACTCCAGTATCTTTGCCAAGAAAACCCCAAATAGCCTCATGAAGGATTGGATATACTGAATGACAACAACAACAACAAAAGACGGGACAAGAATTATAATTATGTTGTTGGATTGACTTATTTTCTCACCCTTCTGATTTTAGTTCAATGGAATTCAGACAAGGAGATTTTCCTGGGACAGGTAACTCTATTCTGCTGTTATCCTTTTATATTTCATGTTCTGTAGACTATAGAACATATTTACAAAATCACTACTTTTTGTATAGGAATAAAATTATTGACCTACGAGCTCATCTTTGATAGGCTTATTGAAAGTGTCTTCCAGATAACTATGATAGTAGACAACAGGGATGATTTGTATTTTATTATCTTTTTCCATTGGTTTTCATTTCTTTGGCTAATTCTCTAGGTTTTAAAAAACTTTTGATTCCATGTAGTTTAGAGATTATGAATATTTAATATGGTGACATCTCTTCAAAATATTGTTCTGAAACATTTATGAATCAATGCCATGTAGACAACATTTTTTTCTGTGATAATACTCTGATTCAAGTACAGTCTACCTGCTGAATTTTCAAGAATGTTTTGAAATCTATATTTATAATATGGGAATTTGTTTTCTTTTTGTTGAAAGATAGCAAGCTTCTTGCTTGTTAGCCACCAGTTGCTAATTCTGGCCACCAGGTAGTAGCTTGTTAGGAATTCCTTAGTAGGTGCTAATTTTTTTGCAGGGATTTGTTTCCCAGTTTCTACTGTTTTCTTACATAATCTTCATTGACCAATAAATCTGGACTCCTAAAGGATAAACTTTCTGTAATTTCTAGTGGCAATGACCTGGTCTTGAATTGCTATGATAAACCCCTTTGCTTCTCTAAATAAATTCACATGATTACAGGCAGCCATGTTATAATAAATAGAGTACTGGATTCAGTCAGGAAGACCAGGATTTGGTTCCTTTCTCAGGTACTTAGTAGCTGTATGACATTGGTCAAATCATTTAATTTCTCTGGGCCTGAGTTTCTACTTTTATGAGATCAGGGAGTCAGACTCTACCTCTAAGATCACTTCCAATTCTAAATCTATTATTATTAAAAATAACCAATACATATAGAGTGCTTCCAAAGAACCATACAGACATTATTTCATTCGAGCCTCATGACAACCCTATTTAGAACATATTGCAAATATTTTTATTCCCATTTTCAGATGAGAAAACTGAGCCTCAGAGAGGTTAAGATACAAGGTCAGATAGCCAATGTGTAAGAGGCAAGACTCAAACCCAGTTCTTTCTGACAAGCCCAGATTTCATTCATACACATTGGTTGACTCTCCAGGAAAACTGCTCAGCTCTCTCCTCACTTCTACCTGCATAGATACAGATGTAGCTTCGGTGTGCCAACTTATACTACACTCAAATTATTATGGTGATTTATTCCCCGGTAGTAAGTGAAAATTGTGCTAAATAGTATTGCCTGGAACTTAATAGAGACACTTCGGGCCCCAGGGAGTGTTTGAGAGTAATGTTGCAATTCAAAATAAACAAGGCATTAATCAATCACTTCATTCCCTTAGTGGTGATATTTCATATGAACTGAGTGCAGATCTCCAGAAAAAGCCAAGCCAGGTAAATTTCCCTTCACTTTTTTCCAACATGAGGGGCAGTCAATCTTCCAACAGAATATGGCTTTTAAACTTTCAAATATGATTCTTTGAGAAGAGTAAAACTAGTATAGCAAGTGTTTTTCAATAAGGGTCAAAGACACATGGATCACACAATTTAAAACTAAGATCATTCTGTAACTTAATTACACACAAATACTACTGTGATTTTATTCAGAGCATGTTGTGATTAGAGTTGTAAGGAATTTGGGATTGGAGACTAGTCCAAATTCTTCCATGATCACCACCACTATCTTACCTTTCTAAACTAGACCAACCAGTTCCATCAACTTCAGGTTATGGTGGATGGAATGGCAATAAGTTTAAATTCTGAGCCCCAAAACAAAAATTCAGACATCACTCATGATCCTTGAGTAATAAAGAACTCTCTGGTGGAGATATGGACCTACTTTCATGGGTTTCTCAGATTCCATAGCATCTTTAATTCTAGGTTTTGTGTGTGTATGTGATGGTGACAAGGAAAAGGTCTCATTTTTATTGATGCTTTACCAAACTAAGGGTAAATAAAGCAGTGAGAGATGAAGTCCATTCATTCACCTTTGTATATAGCATTGTGCTAGCGGCACTTGAGGTAGCTGGGTAGTGAAGTGAATAGAGAGCTGTCCTTGGAGTCAAGACCTGAGTATAGATTATGCCTCAAACACTTACTAGCTATGCACTTAACCTTTCTCAGCCTCAATTTCCTCATCTGTAAAAATTAGGATATTAATAACACCTGCCTCACAGTGTTGTTGATCAAATGAGATAATGTATGTAAAGCACTTTGAAACACTTAAAATAATATGTAAATGCTAGCAATTTTTTTTTAAAAGAAAGAAACAAACTACTGTGTCTTCTCCTCCAAACTCCCAATTGTGGATAAATGTGAAGAGGGTCATGTAGCTTTATATTTCATAGGGGCGACTATTTTTAACTCTGGGAGTTCTTTCAAATGCAATCATTCTGGGAATCTAAAATTCCATTATTCAAATTCCTTCCTAAACAGAAGAAGTATGCTTCTCCTATCACACATGTAGGTGGCTGTTAGGGATTCAGAAGAAGCAGCTTTCCTAAGAGCTGTTACATGAATATTAATACTTACACAATAAGTCTGCAGATGCACTCTTAGCTTTTTCATCTGGCTGGCTGATTCACTGAGAAATTAACTGATCTGTAAAACTTTTTTTTCTTGTCAATACAGTTCTTTTCATGGATTGCAGTGTGTGACTCTCTTGAATTTTCTATATCCCACAGCTGGTGCTTTTCAGTGAATTTTTTTGGCACTGGAGTAACTCCCATCTGTGTCCAAGTCCAAAATAACCAAAAAAAGTTAGAGTTTATTTTTTTAATACATATTTTCCCTCTTAGTCTTCCTTTTTAATTTCCATAGATATTTAGTCCATCTTCAGCTTTAAAGATTATTTGTTCATAAGAGGCAACTTATTCTAGAGACATTCCATATACATGGACTCAAAGCCCAATTAACATACTCAGTAATATCTTGGTATAAGCACCATACCAGCTACATCCAATGGTTGGGCACCTCATTTCCAAAACATGTTCTAAGTGCAAAAAGTGATGGAACTCAAAGAATTTGGATCAAAAAGACAGATTCTGAGACTAAAACCTGCAATGGATGAGATGGTACCCTAACTGAAAAGGTAGCAGTTTTAGCTATGAAGAAGAGCTAAAGCTGCCCATTCAGGTTAGAACTGGCTTGGGTGAGATTCCTGAGGAAAGCAGGGAAGGGAGAAGATGGGAAATGTATAGAGATTAGTATGTCAGATGAGAATAGTCCCTGTTCCTCCTTGCCCTCTATGTCTCTTTTCTCCTTACCTTTTTACTATATGTTTTCTGTTGTCCCCTATATCTAATCATTTGCTCGATGCTATTATTTCTACTTCACAACTTGCATTCATTTTTTTCATCATCATTCCCACCACCACCACCCTCATTTAGACCCACATTTCTTCTAACCTAAACCACCTTAATAGTGTAAAGTTGTCTCCCAGCTGAGACTTTCTCCTTACAATACACCATTCATTCTGTTGCCAGGTCAGTATTCCTAAAGCATAGTCTCTTCACTAAAACTTCCATTGGCTCCCCATGGCCTATTTGATAAAGTCCAAGTTCTTTTGCCTGGCATCCACAATCTGACCACAACCTACCTGTCCAGCTTTATCTACCACTACTTACTCCTACAAGAAGTCTGCTGTAAATACAAGGATCTAAGACATCTCCAAAGGCCTCGTAATGGAAAATGCTATCCACATCCAAAGAAAGAACTATGGAATTTGAATGCAGATCGAAGCATACTATTTGCTATTTTTTTCTCTTCTGTTGAGTTGTGTTTCCTTTTTCTGGTGGTTCCTCCTATTGGTTCTCATTTTTACTTTCAACATCACTAATGTGAAAATATGTTTAATAGGAATGTATATGTATAGCCTATATCAGATTTTGCACCATCTTGGGGAGGGTGGTGGGGAGGAAAGGGGAAAAAAACTTTAAACTCAACAGCATAAGGAAATGATTGTTGATAAATCAAAATAAATTAATTTTAAAAAAGAATGGAAAAAAATTCTGTTGTAAAGCCAAATGGGATCACTTGCTGTTCCTCAAAGTTATAACATACCGCTTCCCATCTTCTGGCATGTGCATGTGCTGCTCTCTACTGAATGACCCTCACCCCTTCTGTCCTCCAGTTCTACCACTTTCATTTACAAAGCAAATGGTATCTCCTCCATCAAGCCACCCCAATCCCCTCAGCTGTAACTAACACTCTCCCTTCTATGAACTTTCAGAGTACTTTGTACATAACTTAGCACATTTGCAGATTTTTACTTTTATTATTATTTGTATACATGTCTCATTTTTCTGTCCTACTTATGAAGCTGTAGATATGGGGCCAGTGTACCCTCCATGGGGATAGAGACCATGCCTTTTTCACAACTGCATTCCCCATAGTTCCTAGAATAGTATGCTACATATAATGGTATTTTATTAATATTCCTGAATGAATAATAATGAGTGCCTGAAACTACCTCTCTTGAGCTATACAAAAAGATTTCTAAGTCTTTGCATTTTATCCCCTTCCCTCCTTTCTAGGATCTTTTCTTGCCTCTCGTGATTCAGTGATATTTTTAAAAATCATGATCAAATTTTATTTTTAATTTATGGAATAAAACAAGCATTTCCATAGCACAGTACAACAAAAAAAGATGATTGTACATGAAACTGCAAGTCTACCATGTACAACTTGCTATTCCTTTCAAATATACAACAAAATTATCATGCAAATTTCAGTGATATTTGACAAAAGGCCAAAAACCACACTTTTACATAACTTACCCTAGAAAGCTAACTAATAAATTAATCATCAATCCTATATCAAGCACCTTCTGTGAGTCAGACACCATGGTAGGTGCTGGGGACATAGTGCTAACCACTGTACTACACTCTAGGGATGCAAGTTCAAAGAATAAAACCATGCCTACCCACAAGGAATTTACATTTTTAAACACTTATTAAGTTTCTACCAAGCATGCTAAATACTGGGACAGTTTGTTCATTTGTTTTTAATAATAATAACCTATCAGTGCCTTGAGCATAGCACAATTGCTAAACTGTAGGTGCTTCATACATGTTTATTTGTATTGAGTCCAAGAAGGTAGAGTTCCTGGCCTCAAGGAGCTTACTTCAAATAGGAAGGAAGTGACCCAACACAAACAACTGGCAAACTAAAAATAGAGGGCCCTTCTCACTTGTTGGTCATGATAGGAGATTCGAGCATCCCTCTGGATCCAGACCATGATAGCATTAATCCACATAGACATAAAAAAACAGCCAAGTTTTGTAATAATTGTAAACATAACTCCTTTTGTCAACTTTGTGATTTAATGGGCCTTGTGGTAGAGCTGGGCTTTAGTGTATTTGCTTGTGATACGACAGTAATCTTTTCCTAGGGTTTTACTTTATTTTGTTACATTTATCTAGCCCGCCAGATTCACACTCCCACAGTAACCATATGGGGGAAAGCCACAAAAGCTGTTAAGTACATTTAATTACTGTTTTCATGAGCTCATATTTTAATTATGTTTATTGATTCTGTGTATAATGAAATAGTTTTAGCTTTTCCAGAAAAATAGAATCAATATGCTGTAATTACTGAGCATTTTATGATTTTATGTGTGTAATTAAAACTTTCATAAAATATTTTTTACAAAACGCCCCCTCAACATCCTCCACCCTTAATCCTGTAGCTGTGATTAAACAGGTTTCTTACTGTTCTTAGGTAAGCTTTCGCTTTCATTCTACATGGATGTAAAATAAGGTTCAGAGCAAAATATGTTTACCGTCAAATATTTCTGCCTTACAGTATCTCCCTTCCAAAACAGCAGAAAGCACATATTGTACCTTACATGAGGTGCTACCACACCACTCACAATGGTGAAACATAAATTTATACCTCCTAACAATTCTATGTTGCCAACTCAAAGACCACTCCTCCAACTGGCAAGCATATGTATGTTGTTGCTAAGGGACACATACCTGAATCCATCCTTCTTTAATATCATTCAGGATTTCTCTTATTCCTAGATCATCTTTTCTATTTAGAGCTGAATAAATTTCACCCTTGTATTTATTCAGAGAATTAACTCGGGACCATTTTAACCTTATTCATTTCATTAATATCATACAATGTTAGAGCTAGAAGGAAGCTTAGAGACTATTGAGGTAAACCCCCTCATTTTACAAAAAGGGAAACTGAGATAGAGAGTGTCTGTGACTTGTTCAAGGTCACACAGCTAGTCTGTGGCAGCCCTGGACCAGGATCCAGGTTTCTTGTCTCAGAATGCAGTTCAATCTCACTTGGTAACTGTTAGTTAAGAAAACAAGCCCAAGCTGAATTAAATTCTTCCAGAGATAAATTATCTATATTAAGAAGCAAAGATGGATGGCAGACAATCAGTCCATCCTGACAGTGAACATTTCCAGATGTAATAAATCATCCAGAAGGAGATTTCCCTTTCTCCTCAAGCTTTTCTTTATACCAAGGATTCTTAACCTGAGATCTACGAACTTTTAAAAAATATTGTGATAGCTTTATTTCGATATAATTTGCTTTCCTTTGTAACATTTTATTTTACACATTAAAAAAATCTTCTGAGAAATGTTCCACAGGCTTCACCAGACTGTCAAAAGGGTCTACGATATCACAAAGATTATCAACCCTTGCTTTACAATTTCTTTGATGGATATGAGATTTTAAAAAAACATATATCCAGGGAGTTTATTTATCACTGATTCAGTGCCTACAGGGTATTGCTATACTTAGTATAATCAGATTAGAATGCTGGAAAGAGAACTGGATTTATAAAAGAAATTCTGGGTTCAAATCACAGTCCTGCCACTTACTACCTACAAAATTAAGTGGGCAAACTAAATGATACCTAAGATCCTTTCCAGTTCAACATCCTATAATTCTATAAACAAATATAAAGTCTTCACTACTCAGCTCCTACAATGTGAAAAATGGCATTCTTGTCAAGTATGGATTCCTTTATAGATGGGTGGTTGGGGGATTTTATTCAGTGCCTAACATGTCCAGTGCCCTGGAGAAAGTATTCATGATACTTGAATTAGCCTTGAATTAGCTACAAACCTTTGGCCTTTTTCATTTCTTAATTCTTCCTCATATTTGGTAACATATTATTCCCAATCTTCCCATGTGCCCATCTTCTCATTTAAACAATAATAATAAAAGCTAGCTTTTACATATAGTGCTTTAAGGTTTGCAAAGTACTTTACATATGAAATCTCATTTGATCTTTACAACAACCCTGAAGGTAAGTGCTACTATTATTCCCATTTTACAAATGAGAAAACTGAAACAAAGAGGTTAAGTAGCCCAAATTTGCATAACTAGTAAATGCCTTAGGTAAAATTTCAACTCAGATTTTTCTGATTCCAAATCCTATGTTCTATACACTAAACCACTTAGCTGTCAAGTCACCACAGGATCATCTATTCATTAATTTGATTTTTGAAGATCTCAAGTTCTAATAATTTCTTTACTAGTTCATCTTCCACTACAGATGTTGGCACATAAACTATGAATATTGTAACCCTGGCTTCTCTGGGCTTGCCCAGTTCTCCTAACATGGAAGTGTTCTTCAGGGATCTTTGCAGCTTGTCCAGATTGCCTATCATGGAGCATCTATGCACATGACTAAGAGTAGTCTCCTTTGATTAGCTGCCTGCATCTTTAAAACTGGTGAACCTGAACCATTCATTTTCTTTATTCAGCTGCTTTTTTCTGTGCTTTCTGCTATGCTATTTTTGCAGATTCTTGTCTGTTGCATGCAGAGAGAAAAAATCGCAGTTCGCCTACAGCAAAACATCATGAACTAAACCACTGAGAAGAAAAGGAGTATCCTTCCATTGTTCCGGGGGGGGGGGGGTTGTTTCTGTTCTGTGTTTTTGGTCCTCCTCAGTCTCATTGCCATCATGGTGGGTTTTTTGCTTAGATCAATTATGAGTATTTCAAGGTATGATGATCAAATGCCTCAGGAAATGACATTCTACTGTCACTGATGTTGAGAATCTATTGCTGTGGAAATATTGAGAAGCCCACTCCATTTTCTGTGTATTTGGATGATCTGATCTGTGTCTCACATCAGGTCTTCTACAGACAGCTTGGCACTTCACTATTGAAGGTAGTGGAAACTTGGATAAGACATTAACAACTCACTGAAGTCTTAGGGTAAAACAAGATATAACCCTACATATTACTTATTTTGCTTACAGATCTGGATATAAGTGTGGGAGTAGAAAGGAAAAATATTCTTCAAAATGATTAACTAATTCTTTCTTTTAAAAAGTTCTTTAAAATCTTTATAATGAATATATAGAATCAGAGATTCTTAGAGTTGGAAGGTATCTTAGAAGCTATTAAACCCAAACCATACAACAAAAATCCCTCTGCAACACATGTAGAAAGCAGTCTTCCATCCTCTTCTTGAATATCACTATGAAAGGTAACCCATTACTTTCCAAGGTAGCTTGTTCCAGTTCTGAATAGCTCTAATTGTTAGGAATTTTTTCCTGATACCAAACTTAAATCTGCCTCTTGATTAACTTCCACATATTGGTCCCAGTTTTTACTCCTGGGATAAAGTCAGTTAGCCAACAAGCATTTAGTAAGTGCTTACTATATGCCAGGCACTGTAATGCCTGGGAATACAAATATAAGCAAAACCTTCAAGGAATTTACAACTTAATGATGGAAGATAACAGATTTAGCCTGTGAAGATACTTTTCAATGCTGACTCCGAAATCTAATAAATTAGCTATAACTTCCAAATTTGTGTCATTTAAAAGTTAAATAATCTTTGCCATCTATGTCTTTATCTAAATCATCAATAAGGCCAAGCACAAGCACCCTAATAATTCACTGAAAACCAAAGTGGACATGAACCATTAATAACTAGTCTTGGAGCCCAGTCACTGAATTAATCCTAAGTCTATCCAATTTCACTATTTTCTAGTCCATCTCTCTCCATCTTTTTAATTCTCATTAGGAAAGGGGATGGTAGGGAACAAATATTTATTAAGTACTTACTATGTTCCAGGCCTTGTGCTAATTACGATGAGCAATTATCTAGAGATTGATGTGGATATACAGGGAATTCCCTAAATAACTTAGCCTTGGGAGCCAAGATGGTAGAGTAGAAGCAACAATCAAGCAGAACTCTCCCACCATTCTCCTTTAAATAACTTTAAAATAATGCCTCAAATCCACTTTTGGAGTGGGGGAGCCAACAAAAAGTTGAGGTTAGACATTTTTTCTAGCCTAAGAAAATTTAGGAGGTTTGCAGGAGAGGCCTGTGACACCAGGGTAGGTGCTGGCCTGGAGCTTATGTGGCAGCAACAGCAGCGGTGAGTCTTGGAGGCAGATACAACAGCAACTGCCCCAGCTTCAAGAGCTCTCAGCCCAGAGATGATAAGGGAGTCAGAAAATAGATCAGAAAGAGATTACAGGAGACCCTTTGCTGGCACTAGGTGCAACTGGTGCTGACTGACAACTCTATTGAACAATGCCATTCTGGGTCATAGTTCCAGGGTGGAGAGGAGGGCTTATGGTAGGTCACAAGGGAACAAGGGCCTTAGTTGCAGTTCCAAGGAAGAGAGGAGCACTAATGCTTGGGTCTGCAGGAGAGAAGGGGACCTGGTCACAGATCCAGGGCCAAAAAGAGCACTAGTGCATGTGGCTGCAGGGGAGTAGGGACCCTTCCTAGATAAAGAGCAGAGCATGGACCAAGACAACAGTAGCCATAACCCTCCCCATATCATACCATCTTGAAAGCACTGAAAACCTGCAGACCCCCAGAACTATCTCTGAAAAGAGAAGTATGAAAAAGTCTGAAGTTTGGGATCGTGTTTCCTCACCCTGGGGTGAACAGAGCCCAACTTTAACATAAAGTTCAAAGTCAAGAAACAGGCCGGGAAATGAACAAATAGGAAAAAAAAGAACTTGGTCATAAAATTTTACTACATTGTCAGGTAAGACCCAAACGTAAACTTAGAAAGCAACAACATGAAAGCAGCTATAAGCAAAAGCTCAAAGAACCATCCAAATTATACATAAGCCCAACAAGAATTGTGGGAAGAGTTAAAGAAAGACATAAGAATGGTAGAGGAAAAATTGGGGAAAGAAATGAGGGTGACACAAAATAACTATGAAAAGAGAATTAAAAATGTGGTAAAAGAGGCACAAAAATGCTAAAGAAAATAAAGCCTTAAAAACAAGAATTTGCCAAATGGCAAAAGAGACACAAAAATTCACTGGAGGAAAGAACTCCTTAAAAAGCATAATAGGCCAAATGAAAAAAAAAAAAGAGAGATACAAAAGCTCACTGAAGAAAATAATTCCTTAAAAATTGAATTGGGCAAAAGGAAGCTAATGACTCCATGAGATAGCAATAAACAATAAAACAAAGTCAAAAGAATGAAAAAAATAGATGAAAATGTGGAATATCTCATTAGAAAAACACTGACCTGGAAAATAGATCATGGCGAGATAATTTAAGAATTATTGGACTACCTGAAAGCCATGATTAAAAAAAGAGCCCAGGTATCATATTTCAAGAAATTATAAAGGAAAATTGCTCCATATCTTAGATCCACTGGGTAAAATAAAAATTAAAAGAGTCCACTGATCACCTCCTAAAAGAGATGCCAAAATGAAAACTCACAGGAATATTATCACCAAGTTCCAAACCTCCCAAGTCAAGGAGAAAATACTGCAAATAGCCAGAAAGAAATAGTTAAAATATCATAGAGCTGATGTGATCAAAATGTATATATAAGGGAAACTGAGGCAAAAGGTTCCAAGCAAGGTTAGGAATTACTAATAAATGGGTTCCAAGTCTCTTCAGTAGTCAGGGACCCAGAACACAGTTTTCAGAGCATTCTTATAGGCATAAATGAGGGATATTAGAAATGAAGCTGATGGGTTGGAGTATTTTGGGACCTTCCATTGTCATCACGGAAAGCTATCCTGCACCAAGAACAGGGAACTTCAACAGAAATGGGGAACTTTGACAAGTGAGCAACACTCAGGGCATAGAAGTTTTCCAGCCCCAGGTGACTTATAGCCACAATAACCTATAACCTACAGCTTTGCCTATAGTAGAAATGAGAAATTTAGCCTATTTGCTGAGCTCTGCAGGAGCTGAGCTGTGCAAAAATAGGGAAGTTAGCTAACAGACAGGCTGGCTGGAGCCAACATCCTGTCAGCCTGTACAGAATTGCATACAAACTTCTTAACTTACTATGATTTATAAGAATTAAACTATATATGTAATTTTAAAATGCAATTAAATATAAATGATCAATAATTGATTAATATTTCATAGAGCCACAGTCAAAAACACACAAGATTAGCAGCTTCCACATTAAAGGAGTGGAGGACTTGGAATTTTATATTCCAGAAGGCAAAAGAGCTAGGATTACAACCAATAAAAATCTACCCAGCAAATCTAAGTATTATCCTTCAGGGGGAAAAAGGATATTTAATGAAATAGAGGATTTTTGAATACTCTTGATGAAAAGACCAGAGCTAAATAGGTAATTTGATGTTCAAACACAAGACTCCAGAGAAGTATAAAAAGGTAAATATGAAAGAGAAATAATAAGGGACTCAATAAATTTAAATTGTTTACATTCCTATATGAGAAGATGATACATGTAACTCCTAAGAACTTTATCATTATTAGTGCAGTTAGAAGGAGTCTACATAGACAGAGGGCACAGATTTGAGTTGATTATGTTGGGATGATCTCAAAAAGAAAAAGCAGTGAAAAAGAGGAATGTACCAGGAGAAAAGGGAAGGGAGAGATGGAATGGGAAAATTTTTCTCACGTAAAAAAGACATACATAGAAGAGCTTTTACAGTAGGGGGGACACAAAGGGGTAGAGGTAGGCAATGCTTGGAAATCACTCTCATTAGAATTGGTTCAAAGGTGGAAGAATATATATATATGTGTGTGTATATATATATATATGTATATATACATATATATATACATATATGTATATATATATACACATATATGTATACATATATGTATATATGTATATGTATGTATATATATACATATATATACATATATACATATACATATGTATATATGTATATATACATATATGTATATATACATATATGTATACATATATGTATACATATGTATATATATATGTATATATATGTATATATATGTGTATATATACATATATATACATATATATATATATATATATATATATATATATATATATATATACATACATATACACACACACACACACACACACACATTCAGTCAGATATAGAAATCTATCTTACCCAACAGGGAAACAGAAGGGGAAGTGGCCAAGGAAAGGAGAGGGGAGATAATAAAAAGGAAGGAGGATTAAGGGAGGCAGTGATCAGAAGCAAAACAGACTTTTGAGAAGGGATAAGACAAAAAGAAAGAATGACAAACAGAAGAAAATGGAATAGAGGGAATTACACAGTAATCATAACTATGAAGGTGAATGGGATGAGCTCACTCATAAAATGGAAGTGGATGGCAGAATGGATTAGAAACTAGAATCCAACAATGTGTTATTTATAAAAGAAACACTTGAAATAAAGATGCACACCAAGTTAAAATAAGGGATTGGAGCAGACTTTATTATGCTTCAGTTGAAGTAAAAAAAAAAATAATAAGGCAGGGGTAGCAAATCGGGATCTCAGAGAAAGCAAAAACAAAAATAGAACTAATTAAAACAGATAATCAGGGAAACTATATTTTGCTGAAAGGTACCATAGACAATGAAGTAATATAAAAAAAAATTTATAGCAAGTTCCTTTGATAACACATAGGGAACTGAGCCAAATTCATAAAAATTAGAGCCATTCTCTAATTAATCAGCAGTCAAAGGATATGAACCAGCAGTTTCCAGAAAAGGAAATAAAATCTATCTATACTCACATGAAAAAAAAATGTTCTAAATCACTATTGGTTAGAGAAAGGTACCACGTCATACCTATCAGAAATGACACATGCTGAAGCAGATGAGGAAAAATAGGTATGCTAATGAACTGTTAGTGGAATAGTGAACTAGTCTAACCATTCTGGAAAACAATTTGGAACTATGCCCAAAGGGCTGTAAAACTGTGCGTACCCTTTCACCCAGCAATACTAATACTATGTATACCTCAAAGTGATCAAAGGAAAAGGAAAAAGGAACTATATGTGCAAAAATATTTATAGCAACTCTTCTTGTGTCGGCAAAGAATTGGATATTGAAGATGCTCATCAATTGGGGAATGGCTGAACAAGTCACGGCATATGATTGGGTTGGGTAGTACTGTGCTATAAAAAATGACAAGCAAGATGATTTCAGAAAATTATGGGAAAACCTATTTAAATGGATGCAAAGTGAAGTGGGCAGAACCAAAAGATCATTGTACATAGCTTTTCTGACCAAGATTATGATACAAGACAGTTCCAAAGGACTAATGATGAAAAATGTTATCTGCCTCCAGAGAGAACTGATGAACTCTGAATGCAAACTGAAATATAATTTTGTCACTTTATTTTTCTTTTTTTGTGAAATGGCTAATATGGAAATATGTTTTGCATGATTTCACTGTATAATTGATATCTTAGTGTTTATCTTCTCAGTGGGAAGGAGAGTAGGAGGGAGGAAGATTTGGAATTCAAAATTTTTTAAAAGAATGTTAAAAATAAATAATATATTTGAAAAATCCATTTTTAAAAAAAAATTAATAAATAGACTTTTGAAAGACATGGAAAAAGGATGGAGGCCAGCACAGGCAATGGAGAATAAAAACAAAAATGTGTGATCCTATTAAAAAAATGATGTCAGGAGTGCTAAATTTCAGAATGAACTGAAGTTGGTAAGAGAAATTTAAGGGCTTACAATGGAATTAGGGCTTTCTTTTCAGCTACATTGCAGAAAACAATATAAAAGAGGGGCTTCAGAATTTTATTCTTGATACCTTCTGATTTTTACTGGGATAACTCTCCCTGTAGAATTTTAGAGCACAGGATTCTGCTTGCCCTTTTCCTGAACCTTTTGAAATCTGCTTTTCCACAATCTAAGATACATGTCAGACTATTTGCAGCTTCATTCTCCTCTCTCTCAAACTCTTAAGATGCAGAGGTTACTCCCCCACTAAGGTTCCCATCATTTTCACCTTAGCAAACACTTCTTCCTTATTGAAAAGAATTAGTTACAAAATAGAATTTCTCCTCACTGGTGTCTTTACTTTTTCAAAGATGAAATAATCATTAATGCAAATCAATAAATTATTCATTGCTCCAAGAGATATCTCAAAAATTAAAGTCTGCAATCACTACTATATTATACCTTTCTGCCAGGGTTCTGGTATGTTTCCCAAACTCATCTATTTCTTCTTTCTGTCAAGATGGTATGTAAGGTATTCTGATGACTATATCATGTCTCTTTCTACCTCTATTAATCTTCACTGAAATACTCTCTGAATTCTTCCTATATTTCTTACCATATATCCTAATATATAACACTACTCTTTCTCTTTCCCACCCCCTTTATTCATTTTCTTTCTTTTGAATATGGTATGCCCTTCTAGAGCCTTATTCCTAATATGAGCTTTATCTCAAAAATTCTCAATGGTGCCAATGAGCTCAGATTTGCCTCCTTGTGCTAGGATCTCTAAGTTCACCTGGTTTATAACTGATACTTTGTATATATTTGTATCTGAAGTAATAAGTTTTATTACTTGCCCCCTTCTTGAGTTTTGTGTAAAATTAACAGGTATTTCAACTGTTATTCCTCAACTGTCACTATTCTCTTTGGTTTTTACCTTACTAGATATACATTAGTCATAGTCTTCCTCCTTTTTCCCTTTTAGTGTATTCCCTTTGATTAGAGTTTTATGACCCCAGGCAAAAACATAATTGCTAGCCTTTGTTAGATGTACTCCATCCCTGGTGAGGAGCCTGTCATTCTTATATTTTAAGCCCTGGTCCAGAAATACAAATCCCATTTTCAGATACCTTATTCTTAACCAGATGTCCACTTTTCAAATTTACCTTCTTCTAAGGTCTTTAACTTTAATTAGCAAAAGTAATTTTTTAAAAGTACCTTTTTATAGTATTCCCGTCTTTTTTGGTTTCTAGCATAAGACTTTATAATATCTTTAGCAATTCTTTCTCAGTTCCTTTTGACAATTTCCTTTGTGCCTTTATAAATCATCAGAAATGGGTGGTAACCATCTGGTTTAACATATTTTAGGAGGTTCTCTATCCTATCTTAGATATGTTTCCTGGGAAGCCAACAGGCATCACTATCGTTGTCATCAAGTTGACAAATAGCTGATTCAGCCCCCTTTTCAGGGAGTCAACAATGTCCACTGCTCTGTTTTTTTCTTCTTCTAACATTTTATAGATGATTTCTCAGATGAAAGAAACCATGGATCCACATTGTCATTCCCTGCAGAAAAAGCAGCTACTTTCTCTTCTAAGAGCTAAGCTCCTTTCGATTTGATAAAAAGCCTCTTATCTATTTATTTATTTTTTTGCTTTTTGGTGAGGCAATCAGGGTTAAGTGACTTGCCCAGGGTCACACAGCTAGTAAGTGTTAAGTGTCTGAATCTGGATTTGAACTCCAGTCTTCTTGACTCCAAGGCAGAGCTCTATTCACTGTGCCACCTAGCTGCCCCTTAATTTCTTAGATCTAAGTGTTCAAAGATTCTTATTTCTCTCCTTTGTTTGACCTCTTGGCTTAGGCCTCCATTCATCTCTGTCTCTTAAGATCCCTTTTTTGTTTATTTTGTTTTTCCCACTGAAGCCCTACTTGATTCTCCCCAAGAACCTGGAGAAGGAAAGAAAAGTTATTCCTCAAGCCCCTTTATTTGCCCCGCTTCTTTAGGAATGGTACCAGCCTGAATTTTGTGCAGTTAGTCACAGCAGAAATACAAACACAGCATATACCTTTTGCAGGTTACTTCAAAATTACTCTGCACTCCATATTTAGTTGAAGTCAGATACTAGGAGCTATTATGGAGAACAGTTGTGGCACATTATTTGGGGGGAGGGGAGTCTTCAACACAGGAAGTGCCACTATGATCTTTTAATTT
Source organism: Phascolarctos cinereus (assembly GCF_003287225.1). Lineage (NCBI taxonomy): Eukaryota > Metazoa > Chordata > Mammalia > Diprotodontia > Phascolarctidae > Phascolarctos > Phascolarctos cinereus. Next base: position 91,448,704 of record NW_027555736.1, on the reverse strand, counting down.
ACTAGCACCCCATTAGCACCATTAGTACAAACATACAACTTCTTTTATTAACCTCTTACTAAATTATCTCATTTACCTTATCTTAGTGTAAAAGTGGATATCCCATGGAGCATGCATAGTGATAAAACCGTATCCTGGCCACTTCTAGTGATGTGTTTTTGCTGAAGTGGCCAGAGAGAACACAGGTCCATTTTCAGGTACGTCCTCTCAAATGGCCACTGACTATGCAGCCAAGTGTAGTCTTCTTTGCCGTAGTTCTTCATCAAGTGGGTAGTGGTAATGGGGGAGGCAGGACACAGAGACCAATCAGAAGCTTTTGGTTGTGCATGCCCTTTATCAAAAGGCCAAAAAATATATTTCATGAAAGAGGTCAAGGTGTAGCTCAGCACCGACTGGAAGTTATCCAGACCAGAATGTTACCCAAAGTAGTTAGGGTACTGGGGTACAGTTCTAGTCAATTGAACCCAAATGCTACCTTCCACAGAAGGCCTCTCCCTCTCTCTCTCTCTCTCTCTCCAGATACTAGAGCCCTCTCCTCTAAGATTACCTTCCCCCTACTCTGTATATATCTTGTATGAATCTATATATTTACATGTTGCCTCTCCTATTAGAATGTAAACTCTTTGAGGGCAGAGACAGTTTTTGCCTTTGTCTCCCCAGAACTTAGCCCAATGCCTGGTATATGTTACATGCTTATTAATATTTGTGGACTCACTAGCCCCAGACATGCTCCAGGGGATAACTATTGTTTTTTCTTCCCCCTCAAGACCTCTTCTTTCTCCTCAGGACCTTCTATTTGAGTCTGTCTCCTTCAGCTTGAATCTTTTTCCTCCTTTAGTCCATATCATCTTCTCTTCCTTCTTCTCAAGTCCCAACAAAAACTCCCTCCCCACATTCAATCTTCTCTTCTTTCTAATTCCAAAACCTTTAAAATCACCTTCTCAATTTCTTTATCTTCTTATTCAGCTCATCTTTCTTCTGTATCTTTTCCTACATAACCTTCTTACATGGAAGATAGAAACGAGATGCATAGAGAATATCTCTATATGATGTGTCTAAATATAATACACATTGACATTTACAAGGGGTTTTACATTTACAAAAGACATCATCTATTATTTTACTTGGTCCTCACAATAATAATTTGAGGTTGGCAATACGAGTATTACTATAGCCATTTGACTAATAGATGTTAAACAACTGATCCAAGGTCATACGGTTAGAAAGTAAAGAGGCTAGAACTCAAACCCAGGTCTTCTGATCCAAAATGCCTTAGTTCTAAGTTTAAGATTTTTTCCATTACACCAGGGCACCTCTAAAACAAGGTATAGGGGAATAACAATAAATTCAATCATTTATTCATTCAACATGTATTTATTGAGAACTTGCTATATGTTCTCTGGTATGCCTGCTGTTTTAAGAGATATTAAAGAAATAGGACCCTCCCTGCCTTCAAGGAGCTTACAACCTAGTTGCAAAGACAAAACTAATACACATAAAAAGATTCCTGTACTAATATAAGACAGTATGGCAAAGCAAGAGTAACAACAAAGCATTAAATGATATGACTTATTTCTGACCTTTTTCCTGAATGCCAACAGATAATTGTTTTGAGAATCAAATGAGATTATATATGTGTGTATATATATATATATATATATATATATGTATATACATATATATATCTATGTATGTATATACACTTTGAAAATTTTAATATGCTCAAGAAATGTAACATGTTATCATCATCATCACCATCTTTAATAAAACCATTCTAACGAGATAATAACATTATCCTGCCTATGACATGTACTACCTATGTGACTTGGCAAATCACTCAACTTCTTTGGCCTCAGTTTCCTCATTTGTAAAACAAGGGGGTGTTTGAGTAGGTGGTTTCTGAGGCTCTTTTTGACTATAGATTTATGATCCCATGATTTATAACCCAACCCATCTCCATTTTTGTTTGGAAAGTAGTCTGAGACTATAACAAAGAAACACAGGGAAGGTCATAGATTTAGAAATGTTAGGAACCTTAGAGGCCACTGAGACCACATTTTCCACTGTACTATGCTACCTCCAGAATCCAGCCTCTTTGAATCGTTCTTGCATAACCCTCAAAACCAGGCTCAAAGTACTAAACCACATGGTATTGTGCCCAACAGAACAATGAGCTAGCTAGTAGAGGCATCATACCCAACAAGGAACAGGACCAATGAGAATAGCACAATGACATCGCCAGAAGACAGGAGAGGTCCAGAGAATGGGAAACACAGGATTTGGCACTAATCCAATCCAATCCAATAAACACTTATTAAACACTTAATGTATTCCTGGCACTATGCTAAGTACTGGGGATATAATTAATAAAAAGACAATCCCTACCCTCAAGGAGCTTACCATCTAAAGAATAAGACAACTTACAAAAGGAGGCAGGAAAACCAGGGGTGTTCTGTGGAGCTGAAACCAGGTAGGGCAGCAAAAGCAAGGTGGAGTGATGGGAGGTTCCATTTCCGTCCTTCATGAAAGAAGGTGTTAGGAGGAGTTTAGTACTCTACCCTGTAGCCCTCTCAACTGTGATGAGAAGATGTTGAGAGAGGTGGAATCAATCAAGGTTTGACTTAACAGCTTGGTGGTGAGTTTAGAAGTAATGGGCTTATCTTGGGAGGGGCATCATGCTCCTTGGAGTTGAAACCAGGTAGGGCTGTAGATACGAGGTGTAGATGGCCAAGTTAGATCCTGGCCTGCTACTGTAGGAAGACTGAGGTTTTCTCTGGCCAAAATGCAAAACCAAATTTCTGTCATAATCAAGACAAAAATTCAGGATCCTTGCACGGAGAAAAATGCCTTGCCTCCTTACCCCGTCTTAAATTCATTTGCAGGTAAGATAAAGATCTTAGCAGTGTGGAAGATTATTGAAATAACTAAATTAGCTAGTTATTTGTAACAGAAGACTTTTTCTTTGATCTCCTACACAGTAGTTTATTCTTTGCTTTGAAGAGGATTGGTGACATTATGGGGTGATGTCTTGATGTGTACATGAATTGGATTTAAGTGAGGCAGAGTTGCACAAAGTCATCAGCCTCGCTCTATCTTCCAGAGTCATCTAAGTCCAGTGGCAAGACAAAAGTCAAGGATGTGTCCCAGGGCCCAGGATGCAGGAGATGACTTTGACATCTTCAACGTCTGACCACAGTGCCTACTTCAGCCACCCTCATAGCCATTGTAACGAATTGCTCTCAACTGCCCATTTGGGTAGGGTAAGTCTTCATATGCTTAGGGTAGACACCCCACTAACTCACTCATGGGTAAGCTTGTTGGTTACCCTCAACCTGGTTTAGCCATCTGCCAAGGTGGTTCTTACCAGGGTGTGGCCACTGGACATGCCATGTCTTCTTGGAGCTTTGGGCTCCAGGTGAACATCAAAGGAGGGAGAGCAGCCCTAAAAACATCTTGGCAAGCTCTCAGACCAGAAGTGTTAGTGCTCCCTGAATGCCCCATACACCCCTTCTCCTACACACAAGGGTCAATAAAGAATAAAGAAGAAAGACCAATCTTAATCCTGTGGACACTGAGCCTGGCATTTTTTAGCAAGGTGTGGTGAAGATGACTAAGGACCTCTCAGACTGACCTTATCAAGGAAAGGTTCTGGTCTCAGTTTCCTAGCGGAAGAAAGCTGTGGCCTCACTGGTCTTAAAAAGATAAGCCCCAGAACAATGAGCCCAATGAGAATAGTACAACAACATTCTCAAAAGATATGAGGATAAAATAAAAGATATGAGGGAAAGATAATAAAAAGGAGAAAAGGAATAAGCATTTATATGGTTTCTACTATGTGCTAGGCACTGTACTAAGCACTTTTTACAAATATTATACCATTTGACTCATCAGCATTAGAGGTGTGGAACCCCATATGTGGGCCATTCATGTATGATTGCTGTGCATGTTGAATCTCCCCACAGAAAGCATACATAGTTATCACTGCAGAGAGAGTTTGTCCTGCTTTGGAGGGGGAAGAGAAGAGTGTATTACAAATTTTCTTACTATACTATTTCATTAAATGCCTTTGCTGTAAACTAATTATGTACTCTAGATGACTAGAGAAAAAGTATACAAACTGGTGGGGGCTCATGAGCATCCATTCTTAGTGGATGTGGACTCACAGAGTACATTGAACCTAAGGTAGCTACTCTGGGGACCCCACCTGCAAGAATAGAGTGTCATAGGTACTCCTGCTTTATACAAGTGTGATCTTATACCAGTAACTTTACCCTTTGGGGTTAAAGTGTCCTCATCTGTTACATGGGCAGATTGGATTGGGTATTTTCTAAAGTCCCTTCTAGCTCTACATAATATAATTCTACAAGCCAGTCTCCCAGGTTGTACACTTTCAATTTAACTGGCTGAGAAATAAAAACAGTTCCCCATCTGAAGGTCTCTCTGAATAATAGCTACTCTACATTCTAGTTTTCCTGCCCAGAGATCCTTTCCACTAGGACCCAACCCCCATTTTTGGTTAAATAACACAGATTCCTCTGCAGCTTTAAGGCCAGTCAGTTCTCACATGCAATAAACTTTTCCTGCTTGGATCCCAAATTAGGTTGTTGACTGCCATAAACTTCACAACTTCACCCCAGTTCTTAATAGACATGATTACACAAAGTTGGATTTAAAATAGAATTAGTGTGTGAGCCTTACAGAATTTGTGAAGTACGGCTGAGTGTAATCAGATGCAGACTGTCCAGTGCAATGTGTCCAGCAATTACTTCCATCCCAGTGGTACTAACAATATCCAGAAAATTAGCAACACTTTGCAGGGGTTCTTAACCTCGACAAGCTGAGGAAGCCTATGTACCCTTTCATAGAATAATGCTTTTTAAATACATAACATAAAATGCATAAGATTATGAAGGAAATCAATTATACTGAAATAAACATGTATCAAAATATATGTTCATCAAAATATATGTTTAACCCTGGTGAAAGACTACTGCTCAAAAGAACTAAAGAGTGGAGCCTTTGGTGGGAGGAGGAAAAAGGGATAAATACTTCACTAATTATTGACTGAATGACCTCTGTGTACTCAGCCTCGACTAAAGAAACAGAAATTAATGCTTTTTACCAACACTAATCACCATAACATCTCTCCCCTCCTCCAGCCCCCCCTTCTCCCCAAATGATCATACAATTGTAGACTTAAAGCTAGAAGGGACCAATCACTTTATTTTATAGGTGATGAAACTGAAACCAGGAAGGTTAAGTGACTTGTCCAGGGTCACATTATTACAGCTCCAGTATTCAATTTCAGGTCTTTTCTAGCTAAATTCAGCACTTTTGATTGTTCCATGTTATGATAACTTTGGTTTAAACACTCAATTATATGCATATATCTATGTACATATGTATAATATACATGTAATATATATACGTCTATATATACACATAAAGCATATATGTATGTATGAGCATAAATGTATATAATATAGCATGTGTCCACATATATATATATACATATATATATATATATATATATATATATATATATGAAGTAAGAAATTTTATGATTATATGTGTGTGTATATATATGGGGGGAGACAGAGAGACAGAGAGAGATTGAGAGCACATAGAATTATAAAATCACAACACATTGGTTTCAGAGATGGAAGGGACTGTAAGTGAGTCCTAAGCTTCTGCAGCTTCCTTGCTGTGTGACCCTAGGCAAGTCACTCAAACTTATCAAGTCTATTTTCTCATCTGTATAATGAGGATAACAAAACTTGTTCTTCATGGCATGGCTATAAGAAACAAATGACACATTAGATAATTACTAGTACTGTAAAAGGTTCTTATAGATGTTAATAATTATCTCAAGACCTAGAAGGTACCTAAGGGATTATCTAGTCTGTCCCCTGACTGATGTATAAAATATGGATCTACCACAATCTCATTCTTCCCAACCCATCTACCCCACAAAGATAGAGCACTGTTCTGAAATCACCAAAGTTATGAAAAATGGAGTTCATGGTCATTGGGAAGCCATCCTTCAGTTGCCTGTGGGGTAGCAGAGCCTGGTTCTGAAGCAGTCAATGCAACATGCATGTCAGAAGCAGCCAATTATTCCCTGTGTAACTTGGCAGCAAGCTTAGAGTATAATACAGTAATTGCTTGGTCTTGTTCATGGTTTCCTGAGATGTTTGCCTTTTTAGTCATACGGGTGGTCTAGACACCACCCTGCCATTCCCTTGAATGGAACAATTTTTTCCTAGGACACACCAATGACATCTATCCTTTTCTTCAGCATGCTTTGCTCAACAAACTTTGGCGTATGAGGCTTTCCACCTAAGGGCAGTCTTTCAAGTCAAGTTCACGTATTCCAAGGGATTTAGTCAGAGGTTTCCAATTCCTTTGTTCCCAATAGAGCGGTTGGGATGTTGAACATCTCTCCTAAACGTGCTTAATTTCAGTGCATTGTCTCTCTACCTTATTAGACTTGCTTAGAAAAGTCACCTGGACCTTTAAGATCCTGAAAGATGCTGGTCTTCATTTTCATCTATGTTGATGGCACAATATCTTCTTCCAGTTCAAGTTTAATATCCTTTTCGATGGAAAATATGTGAAGGGTCAAAGTCTGGGAGTTAGAATGGCACTAGGCAAGCAGAAAAATAATGTGTGAGTCCACACAAACATTTCTCTTCCTGTCTTCACCAACCCCTTCCTTTCAATAAATCAACAAACATCTATTAAGTACTTACTATATCCTAGGCATTGTACCAGGAATCCAAGGACAAAAACAAAATAGGGCCTGCCCTCAAGGAGCTTACATTCACTATATAAGGAGAAATTTACATTCTTCCAGGTGATGGGCATCATGAAAACATACCCTTGGAACATTTTGGGATTTCTTTAAGCCCTGATTTTATCATCTTCATCTGTTTAAATGAGGATTTTGGAGCAGGTGATCTCTAAGACCCCTTCCAGCTCTAACGCCCCCATCCTAAGAAGAGGAGGTTATTACTGAACCACAGCTCATGTCCCATACTTCTACGTGCTACATAGGAATGTCAATGTTAATTTGGAGGGAATACAACAATCAAAGCAAAAGCCTTTCTAGAAATTGAATATCAAGTCCCTGATGAAGGCATGCATAAATGGGTTTTCTAAAAAGACACTCTTTTTTACTCACAGATTTCATATGTTACTGAGATAGATGGAAGTCTGTTCACTCACATCAATCACCACTTATCTTACGAAAAGCATTCTATGCCTGGGTCAGGCTAAAATTAATTTCATGATAGAACCATGGCTTTCTTCTTGGTAATTTTAGATGAATGTTCATTGCCAAGGCTATGATACTGTAAAGGGCAACTCCCCATGTAACAGATCCAACTTCATAATCATGAGTTCAGGGTAATCCTTTAGAATTCTGTGATATGTTTCCAAGAATGTAGACTGAGGGTCAAAGTGGTGTCTCTGGGAATGAAACTATTGCTTAAGGTACTAAGAAGGCCATGCTTTTAATTTTAATACTGGAGTCTGATTTACTTACATTGTCTGTATTGATAAAAAGAAAACATGATGAAATTAGATAAGACAGAGATAAGCAGGGATAGAGAAAAAAAAGAGAGAAAGAGACAGAAAGATAGAGAAAAAGAGTGAGACAGAGAGAGAGAAAGGGAGAAAGAAGAAAAGGAGAGAAGAAGAGAAGGAAGAAGAGAAAGATGAGAGAAACAGAGATAGTGAGACAGAGAGAGAAGAGAAAGGAGAGAGAAGAAAGAGAGAAAGAAGAAAAAGAAGAGATGAGAAAAATATGAGAGAGAAGAGGAGGAAGAAGAGACAGAGTGAGAAAAATTTTCTCCCTATAGTCAACATAAGAAGAGGGAAAGCCAAAAAAATTATAATAACACAGGTTTCTCTATCCTTCACACCTGGAGAGTTGTAACTACAAATCAATAACTCAGTTTAGCAAGTATAGATTGAACCTGTGTGCAAAGTGATAGGCAGTATGGTCTGCTGGATAGAAGGTCAGCCTGGAGTCACAAAGACCAGGTTTCACATTCTGCTTCTGACATCTAGCCTCGCATACACTAGGGATCCATGGGGATGGACACACATGTTTGGTTCCCACTCTACCACCCAGTACAGCATGCAAGAGGCCAGAGTGTGTGTGGTGTGTGTGTGTGTGTGTGTGTGTATATCTTCATTCACATGGAACCAGAGAATGTTCTCCATGGGCTCATCTCTTTTCTTAGTGCTCATCCTTTTTGACCTCTCTACAGAACTGGACACTTGATCACCTTCTCCTTCTGAATTCTCTCTCCTTTCTGGGTTTGCAAGACATCGCTTTCCCTTGGTTCCACTCCTGCCTGTCTAACCACTCCTCGGTCTCCTTTGCTGGATCTTCATCTATGTCATTCATGCCCACTAACCATGGGTGTCACTCAAAACTCTGTCCTGGGTCCTCTTCTCTTTTCCCTCCATTATCTGTCTTGCTGATTTCATCACCTTCCTCTGGTTCAAGTATCCACTATGCAGATGATTCCCAGATCTATACATCCAGCCTGAGCTTCAATACCACATAGCCAACTGCTTTTTGGATATCTTGAATTGGATGCCCTATAGACGTATCAAATTCAACATGTAGAAAAAAGAAACCAGCATCTTTCCCACCTAAATCCTCTTCCCACCTTTCTCATTACTGTTGAGGGTACTGCCATCCTCCCGGGAATCCAGGCTCTCAATCTTAGTGTCCTCCTTAACTTCTCTTGCCAAACCTCTTTATTTCTACCTTCACATCACTTTTTGTGTGTCCCCTTCTTTCCACTCACACAGCTACCAGCCTCGTTCACCATACCCCCAGATAATTGCAATAGCCTTCTAACTGGTCTCAACTCGTTCTCACTCCAATTCAACCTCTGTTTATCTGCCAAAATAATCTTCTAAAATGTAGATCTGACCGTGTCAAATCCCTCCCTCCCCAGCCACTCCAAATAAACTTCTGTTTGGCCCATGACCCCTTGCTGCCTTTTTTAGTGTTCTTACACTTTACTCCCCTCTATATACTCTAAAATCCAGAAAGTATTTCAGTTTGGCGGGAGTAGAGTGTTTCAAGAAGCAATAACTTGAAATAATATTGGTAAACATTTATGAAGTGCCTACTATGTGATAGGCACTATACTAATTACTAGGGATACAAATGAGAAAGACAGTCCTGTCCTCAAGAAGTTTACAATTCAAGGGAGAGAGATAATACTAAAAAAGAAGTAATAATAATAATAATAATAATAACAATAATAATAATAATAGCAGCTATGTGCCAGGCACTATGCTAAATGCTATACAATTATCTCATTTAATTCTCAGAACAATCCTGTGAGGTAAGTGCTATTATTATCCTCATTTTTTGCAGTTGAGAAAATTGAGGAAAACAGAGGTTAAGTGACTTATCCAAGGTCACACAGCTAGTAAGTGTCTGAGGCTGGATTTGAACTCAGATTTTCCTGATTCCAGGCCCAGCATTCTATTCAATAAATCAATCAACATTTATGAGGCATTCACTACATGACAAGTGCTGTGCTAAGTACTAGATTACAAAAAGAGGCAAAAGACAATCCCTGCCTTCAAGGAGTTTACAATCTGATAAAACTATAATCCCGCTTGACAAGGCAGAAGGGAGTGGCACCAGACGGTACCTGGCATGGAGGCATGATGCTAATGGAGTCAAAACCAAATAGAGCTGCTAGTGACAAGATGGCGGAAATTCAGAGCCCTCTATAAAAGGAGGCTTTGGGTGGAGTTTTGTGCTGTGCCCTCCAGCCATTCAATCAGAGGGAAGAGGTGGGTCAGGATACAGAGGTGGTGTTGAGGGGCCAAACTGAAGCCATCTCCATGATGCTAAGCTTATTCTGGGGAGAAGCATGATTTTCTTGGAGTTGAAAAGTAGCACTGATCCAAGTGTTAAGGGTTTTAAATGCCAAATAAAGGAGTTTGCATGTTATCCTAGAAGCTGTTAGCTCCTTTAGCAGAGGAAAGATGTTCAGACATGACTCTCACGGTAATAACTTACATTTAAGAAGATATGTGTGCATGCACACCCACATGAGACCCAGGATGACCCATATTATTTGGAAATACCTCCCTTCCTCTCTTTAAAAGGGTGGTGGAGGGGGGGGTAGTGGTGGTGGTGGTGGTGGTGGTGGTGGTGGTGGTGGTGGTGGAGGATGTAAATTCTTATTCACTCCTCTTAGAGAAAGGATAATCCTAGAAAAAAAGAGCCTGAAATGTCCCCAAGAATAATCTAACCAAGTGACACATTTCTTGGTTTATGGGTATTCATCTACATATAAAAACAAACAAGTTGAGATCAAATTAAGGTCTTATTAAAGGTGTTATTGGCTTATTAAGCTATATTAATGAAACCAATATTTACCCTATGGAACTAAACTTTTTAATCTTTACATGCAGCAGAAGCTGTTTTTAAAATGGACATATTGTACATATTTACATGTGTACATATTGTACAATTTAAATATGGACATATTGTACAGTTTAAAATGTAAATTGAATGTACATGTTTGGGCACACACACGTCCCCAAACATATACAGTAAAACATACACCCAAAAGGAAATGGGCCAGACAAAATCCATTGTGATTTATGTATTATTGTTCACTAGTCAAAGTTTCACACTATAAACTTTTAGCTGTTCTTCTTAGCATCATAATTAACATGAAAAGGAACCTAAAATTATCACAGTTTATGTAGTGTTCAATTAGCAGGAAATCTGCGAGTAGCTTCTTCAGGAACACCGAGCTAAAGTTACATTTTATATTACATACTAAATAATGTCCTTCATTAGGGAAAAATGTATATATGCATACAGATACATATACATATGTATATATACATATATATGCATATAGAGAAACAAGTCTCAGAGAAAGAAACTTGGAATAAATTAGAGTTGGTTGTGCATTTACAAGTTCATTAACTTTTAGCAAATGTTTTCAAACAGCCATTTAGGTCAAATGTAGATCAAGCCACTTGAGGTTATTTTAGTACCTTGTCAGCACCTGATGGGCGCTTCCAATGGCTCATTTTTAATTAAATGGTATTCGCTAAAAACCACTTCATCTTAATAACACAGAGACCACAGTTACCATTTGGCATGACTCCTGATTACTTTTGTTTATTTGGCTTTTGTTCGTTTGTTTGTTTTCCAAGCACCCTAGCATTTCCTGTTTTCTGGGGGTTTTGTTGTTGTTTTTTACATTTATCCTAATAAAAAACATCCTGCATCAGTCTTGTTTCTTTCCTTCTAGTCTCCCAAGTTAGAAACAAACACAAACAAGTCAAAATACAAAGAACAAACAAGAAGGTCGCCTACGAACCCATGAAATTCTGTTATGTACCTTTTTGTTTTCTTCAGGGCTCTTGAGGCTCTTTTTTTTCCTTTTCTTTCTTCCTATTGCTATCATGACCCAGCTAGACGGTGGGCTGGGGCAGGTAGGTGGTGCAGTGGATAAAGCCCAAGACCTGGAGTCAGGAAGACTCATCTTCCCGAGTTCAAATCTGGCTTCAGATACTCATTAGCCATGTGAACCTGGGCAAGTCACTTAACCCTGTTTACCTCAGTTTCCTCATCTGTAAAATGAGTTGGAGAAGGAAATGACAAACCACTCCAATATCTTTACTAAGAAAACCCCAAATGGGGTCACAAAGAGTGGAGCATTACTAAACAAATTACTACTGACCAACTCATGCCTTCTTTTCTCCCAAAAAAGTCCCACTTTGAAACAGTTAAATATAGCCAAGCAAAACATACCCACACATTGGAAATCTATGAAAATGTCTCATTTTCTAACTGTAGTTCCTCAGCTCTCTGCTAAGAAGTAGGAGGCCTGCTTCAGGTTCAGCCTTCTAAACTCATGATTGGTCACTGTGTTGCTCAGAGTTCTGAAGCCTTTCCAAATTGCTTTCCTTTATATCATCTTGGTAATAATCCAAGTTGTTCTCCTGGTTCTGCTTATTTCACTCCATATCAGTTCACACAAATTTTCCCAAATTTCTCTGAATCCTTAATATTCATTGTTTCCTATGACGCAATAATATTCTTATACCACCATTTGTTTAGCCATTTTTCCACTGATGGGTAGTCATTCTTTACAACAAAAAGTACTGTAAGAAAGGATTCTAAGAGGCCCTCTCAGAATGAAGATCAGCTGTGCCAAGGCATAAAGACAGGAGATCTGGGGACTAGCGAGGGAGCAGGTGTGGCTGGAACATAAGCGTGCATGAAGGAAGGAGAGTGAACTCCATTAAGCCTAGCAAGGTAGGTTGGAGCCAAACTGTGAAGAGTTTTAAATGCCAAATACCGGAGGTTGTATTTTACCCTAGAAGTGAAGAGAAGAAACGTTTGGAGCTTTCTGAATGGGGAATGATGTGATCAGACTTGTGCATTTATGATGTAAATTTGGAAGCTGTGAGTGTGGAAAGGGTCAAAACTAGAAGTAGGGTTACCAGTAAGAGGCTATAGTAATAGTGAAGGAGAGAGGTCATGAGGTGGTGATTGTGGGAGTGCTGAGAAAAGAATGTATGTGAGGGAAGCTAGGAAGGTACGATTGGCAAGTCTTAGCAAATGATTGGATATGGGAGGTGAGGGTATAAGGAAATGAAGAGTCTGGGATGATTCTGAGGTTGCTAACCTGGGTGATGAAGGACAGTGTTGGCATCCACTAAAGAGGAAAGGTAGGAAGAGGGAGGGTTTGGGGGGAAATAATGAATTCTGTTTTAGAAATGTTCAATTTCAGATACTGGTAGGATATCCAATTAGGAAGATCCAGCAGGCATGTGGTGAAGCTGGACTGCAGCTAAGGAGAGAGCATAGGGCTGGATAGACCTGAGAGTAATTTGTATTGCACTGATAGTTGAGTCCCTTCCCCCAACTCCGGCTGTTGAATGCACCTTGTAAAAGTGCGTACAATTAGTCAGTCAACAAGCATTAATTAATTCTGCCCTAAAGGATCTTAACATTCTAAAGATGACATGTTAGCATTTACATAGCACTTTTAACATTTGCAAGGCATTTTACAAATGTTATCTCATTTGAGCAAAAGCCTTGTAAGGGAGGTGCTATCAAGATGAAATGACTTGCCCAGGGTCACAGAGCTAATAAGCGTCTGACCTAAAATTTGAACTTAGATCTTCCTGACTCTTAAATCCAGGACTCTATCCACTAGACCACCTAGCTGAGAAAGAAGGAAAAAAGATAGAGCCCTGGGGCACGTAAGCAGCCATCACCCAACCTGGATAACCATCTCGTTCCATCTCTACTGGCACTCTCTTCCCTTTCTCCCCACCCCACAACAGACCTTGAGAGGCAGTGTCCTCGAGTGGAGGGCAAGGCTTACAATCAAGAGGCTCGGTCTGACTCCCACCTCACACACTACATATGACCATGGGGGAATCACTACATGTCTCTAAACCCCAGTATCCTCAGCGGTACAATGAGGATAAAAACAAAAAGACCTGTATTACCTGTTTCGCAGGGTTGTGAAGAAAGTGATTGGTAATCTTGAAGTACAATATGAATGGGAGATGGGAGTTGTTATTATACACGGTCTTCTCCTGGGTGGTCACCCTTCGGATGATGAGCCAGTCTCCTCAATTTAGCTCACCTGGTCCATGGGTGATAATCACATAGCCTGGCCCATACCCCAAACCTTTTTCACCCTGGAAACCCCAACCAAACTTATGCTTCCTAGGCATAGCCTTCAGGCACTCAGGGCTACCTCCATGTCTCTCACTAAAGCATTAGTGGAACTTCCTGTATTAATGTAATAGCTCTCCAGCCTTTTCTGCCTCTGATTAATCTTGTTCACCAGTGGTGCCAAAGGCAAACAGAAACAGATCCCTGCTGCATACTGACTTAGAAAATGACAAACTCACATTATCTACCTGTACTATATTTTAATTTATTTTGTGAAAAATTTCCCAATTCCATTAGAGTCTGGCTGGTCCCACTGGGGAATCTGGCATCTGACACTTCTGTTGTACCCCTTTCCCATACTCTTACCTTTTTAAAGCAGTGCTTATTTGTTGTTCAATTGTTCAGTCCTATTAGGTGACCCTTCCAGGGTTTTTCTTGGCAGAGATACTGGAGCAGTTTGCCATTTCCTTCTCCAGCTCATTTGACAGATGAAGAAACTGAGGCAAACAGGGTTAAGTGACTTGCCCAGGATCACACAGGGAGTGTCTAAGGCCAGATTTGAACTCAGGTTCTGCTGACTCTATCCACTTCCTTAGCAGCATTTTATATTACTCCAGATTACACTACTTACTCAACATCCTACAACAGCTACTTATTACCCCTGACATCGTGGTTAAAACCCTCTGCCTGGGTTTCAAGATCCTCTATATGTTATCCCCACCTTATTCACCTAATCCTATTTCTTATGACTCTCCAACACCTACCTTCCACTCTAATCAGGTCAGATCTTCTCACTGAAACCCCCAAATACTCAGTATTTATTTCTGCATTTATGCCTTCTTTCACATTCTTCCTCCACTTGTAAGTTTCCTTCTTCCGTCTCTTTTTCCCCAGTCCAAATCCTCCTCGTCCATTAAGGATTATACCTCACGTTCCACCTCATAGAAGACTTCCATATCCCTAGTGCTGAGCAATCTGTAGATTCCTCAGCAAATAGTGGTTGACTGATTGATTAATTGCATGTGGGATGCAAGGCACTGACCAAAATGGTCAATTGGTAGGCTTCTTGTCATGTGGCTCACATCCTGGTGATTTAGCTGGACAATCATGAAGTCTAGCGAACCCTGAACTTTCTGCTACGGGTAAAATCAGAAAGTGGGGTAAGTGGCTGTGACCCAAACATGTCAATTCTCTGCTCCAAGACTCTAGAGCTAAAGACGCCAGTGACAAAGACAGTTTTGTCTCAAATTGTTGCAGGCAATGACCTACATCACTTCTTAAACTGTGGGTCAAAACCCCATATGAATGTGGGAGTTGTGAAAAATCTGGCAATAGTAATAGGTTTCTGAACACACAAGGACCAAAAATTAATTCAAAATCAAATGCGTGATGAATCCGAGGTGTTTCTAGCAGTGCTTGCCCATGTTGCATCTGACAACTTCACTGTAGCCTTGGTTCTGAACGCAAAGTATGTGCACTTTGCACTTCGCATGCCATCACACCATATAACACCAATGAACACTGCTGAAATGCAAAAAAAGGTATTGCTAATGAAAAAAACTTAAGAAGCCCTAACCTAGCACATAAATTACCTTGACTACTGAGGGGAATCCATAATTCATTTTTGCACATTGAATTCCAAACTTCTACCAATTAGTTGTCTGAATAACTTAAGGGGATCTGGAATGGCTACCCCATCTACAAATATGACCTTTAATGATATCTGAAATTCAACCATTACCAATTTATTCCTTTGTGTTAAGCACTGCTTTACTTGAAGGCTGATCTGGAGCTGCGAGAAACTCCCTCTACACAGAGAGATTGGCAAGTCATCTATAATTACAGTCTTAGAGGTCTTATGGTACCTTTTTAAAAAACAAATATTCTTGTTAAAAGGAACAGATTAATTTTGTCCCTAGCCCAACATAAGTGAGTGCATTAGACCACTTTCCTCCATGACAGAAGTGTAGGTGGACTAAGCTAATACCAGTTTACACTTGGAAACAGGATGGGAGGATTGCAGGATTGCAGGAGAGGGGATGACAAGGCTCAAAACAAGGAAAAAAAAGTGAGGCAGAAAGGAAACTTCACTTATTCCACAGTTTTGCCCAGGGATGGTCCTCCTTTTCCCAGACCCTCACCCTCACCCTCTCCCTCTCATCCTTTCTGATTAAGGGAAAATACTACTTAAGTACTCCTGAGTTTAAATCCTAGGTCAGCCACAGACTGGTGACCTTGGGAAATCATTTAAACTCTAGCTTCTTAGGTTCCTCACCCAAGAAGTAAAATGGGGATATTAGTATTGACCTTCCTCCTTGGCATATTATGGGGATTAACGACATAAGCCTTGCAAAGTGCTTTAAAAACATACTTTTAAGTGGGGAGAGGGGAGAAGTGTTGCATGGGAGGCAAGCCTTGCTTATTCAAGCCAGGAGAGTTACTTGACAAGACTTTGCCACTCAGCAAATCTTCTGGGCACCTTTGGCTCATTTGCTTTCCAAGAGAGATGGTGGACTGGGGGTGGGGGTGGGGGGTTAGAGTTTGGTAAGCAAATACGGAGGGAAAGGGGGAGTAAGGAAAAGGGCTGATGCAGAAGGCAGTGTTTTTGGCCAAGGAGGAAGACAGCCACCAAGACTAACCTCCAAGTCCCATTTTCCAGAGAAGGAGTTTTTAAGGCACATGGATTATTACAGGTAAACTGAAGAGCGCAGCTTCCCCCACACAATTTCCTAAAGTGAACAATGCCGCCCAATATTCCTAGCCTTGATCAGATTATTCAAGCTTCCTGAATAACATGGGAGTAGGGGAAGAAAATCGATAACCTTAGAAAGCTCGATGTTTGTCTAAAGTAAAGGATCTGAAAAGAGCTTGATCCCCTCCCCTTCCTCCCCTTTCCTGAAGCCTTTAACCTTTTTGTTTTTACTTAAAATGAAAAACTGAAGAGAATAAAGACCTGCCTTCCTTAAAATGAGGTGGTTGGTTTTTTCAAGGCTGAGTAGCTGCCAGGGTGGTAGACAATGCACAGTGAACTTTCCAAAGTTAATACTTGTTTAAATTATCAAAATACATAGTTGATACAGTATTTTTTCAATACCCTGTGCTATCTAGGGAAAGGGCATGGGGAAAATATAGGGGACAACTTTTGGTTTTTTTCCTTGTTTTTTTTTTGGTGTCATGTATAATTTATTGTTAAGTGGAACTCTCTCTGCCCCCTAAGTCAACTTAATAAAGGGGAGGAGGGTGGAGGGATAGTCAGATTTACTTTTCAAACTCTAGAAAAAAGCAAGCTCTAAAAATGGTAGTATCTACAATAAACTCAAAATCAATGAAAACACCATTAAAAAAAAGGCACTACAGGTTTGCAACAGCTTTCCTACTTTCCCTATAATACTTAACTCTATAGAAAATGTTTGTGGGGGGAAAACAAGGGTTTTTTTTTCTTTTTTAAATCTTTGCTTAAATATGCTGTCAACAGAATTGAATAACCATTTATATTACCTGGAAGTCATTCCCCCACTCTTTTTCTTAGAAGCTCAGAGTAGGTCATTTAGGGGAAAGGGAAACAAGAGTGTTCATGATGATAGGGAGAAATCAGAGAGGGTACAAAGTTTCACTCAGTTTCAGATTAGTCTAAATTAAATAGAGTGGCCTGCTTAGGGATCTCAGCCTGGGGGGCAACCTGATAGTGAAGCTAGAATCACAGTCTATCTATGTACTAAATTGATGGCAATGAAAATAATACTGTCCAGACACAAAAGTACACTTGTTTTCAGATTAATGCATCTTGAATGTGAGCTCCCTGGCCCCGTCTCTGAAGGAGTTAACGTGTGCTCGCTTGCTCTGGCCAGAACAGTCTTACTATCATTATTTGAAAACCCATTTGCTCTTAAGAGTTGGTCTGACTAGTTGTTCCTGAATACACTGGGGGACTTTTCACCCACACTCGGTGATGAGACGTTTATAGCATCTGGCAATGTCAATACCTGAGAAGGCCATGAGAGAGCTTATTTAAATTGGTGGCAAGGGATGGGCAAATTCTTGGATACACCTCATTTAGATATTATTCATTTACATCCTAGCAAACTGTCACCTTTACAGTGTCTAAGCTGTTCCCTTTCATTTGCTACAGAAGAGTTCAATTACCTGCTGTTACCTATCCCAGTCTTCTTATCTTCATGTAACCAATGCCTGTCACTCTTTTCAAAAATTACAACCAGGAATCGTAGAGAATTTTAATGGCTATTTCCCCCCTCAGTTTGGATAGCGTTATGGACTCACTCCCCCATGCTCCTCCTTCAAAGAAAGTGGGAACCATCATCCCGGACAATGACGATATAACTTTCAATAACCGGAATTGCTTGGTGAGGCAGTTCTGAGCAACAGGAAAGAAAGAAAGAGAGCGAGAGAGAGCGAGAGCATTTATTTTGTTTTGTTTCTTTTTGACAGGGGGAGAAGTTAGAATATTTTAAAAAATTAAAACAAAATTTAGAGATTGTCTTGACATCATAATGTGGGTGAGGGCCGTAATAATAATTACACTGTCCATGTTCTACATGGACCCTTTTCTGATCCACCTCACCCCACCCACAGCTGCTAGTGTAGCCTCACAAAAATTACCTTCTGTTTTGGCTTTTTTTTGTAAACACTTATGTAACAGTGCCTTCTTCCCATTCTTCCCTTGCCTAAAGGCTGGTGTATTGCATTTTACCCATCCCCTAGAGTTCTCTGATCATCTTAAGAGGTTTAGGGGTATCTAGGTTCTCTGCCATTGACTCCAGAACTCATTGACTGTGTTCCCCTATTTTAGGGGTCTCCTATATCCTTAGACTTACATTTAATCACTTAATAATCAGATTAGCTTTTACAAAGTTATATTTATTTCAGAGATATAGCAAGAAAAAAACATACAGAGATCCTCTCCAATACCTAAGGAGAAAATCCCCCGCTTGCACTCTGGGGAGGGGAAAGGGATCAGGTTCACAGCTCAGCTCATCTCCCACATAGTACAATCCCACCAAGTTCCAAGTCCAAAATCCCCTCTGTCCTCTTGGGCTTGAGACCCAGGCATTATGACTTCTCAGGTCTTACTTCATGGGCTAGTCAGCTGCACATCTGGAATCCTGGAATCCTGCCTCCAAGGTCACCATGGTTTAATTTGGGTCCAGTGGGTATTTCAGTACATCTAGCACTACAAAGGACAAATGAAATAAACCCAAACAAAACTTCATGCGTGTTTCTCAAGGCCACATGTTAATAGGGATAAGGAAGAGGAAGACAGCCCTCCCCCACTCAGCAGTTCAGTTCATGGTGCCTGTTCTGTGGACAAGTGTCCCTTTAATCCTTTCTCAATAGGGAGTGAGTTACACATATTAAGGTACATGTTATCTCTGCCCAATAGAATACACATGCTCTGGAGGAGGGTATGGAGTTCTGGAGGAACTATAGGCAGGTGACATAAGTTTATTGATTGATTGAATAATAGTTCATATTTATAAAGTACTTAGCCTGGCACATAGTAGATGCTTAATAAATGCTTGCTTTCTTCATATGTATATGGCCTTTTAAGGTTTGTGAGGTACCTTCCTTATATTATCTCACTTGATCCTCACAATAATCCTATGAAGTAGGTGCTATTATTATCCCCGTTTTATTTTATTTTATTTTTGGCTAGGCAATGGGGTTAAGTGACTTGCCCAGGGTCACACAGCTAGTAAGTGTTATGTGTCTGAGGCCATATTTGAACTCAGGTCCTCCTGAATCCAGGGCCAGTGCTCTATCTACTGAGCCACCTAGCTGCCCCTATTATCCCCATTTTACAGATGAGGAAACTGAGGTTAGAAGAATTGAAGGCTCAGGATGATTTGACCCATGGTCACACAGCAAGTAACTGCCTGAGACAGGATTTGAACCCAAATCTCCTTGACTCCATGTCCAGTGCTGCTGCTTTTCTAACAGTAGATGCCCATTCCTCTGGACAGCTTGACAAGAAGGGTCACAAGCATACTCTGTTTTGGTTGTCCTCACACAAATATTCTAGAAACTTTGGTGTCTGGCATATTCCACGACTAGGCCCCAAGCTTTTCTTATATGCACATAGCCTCACGATGTTTAAAACATGAGTAGGTTTAATTACAAGTTAATGGAAAGAGGATTTGTATCTGAACCCAAAAAAAGAAATA